>NW_025335102.1:0-155648 GCF_018152115.1 Drosophila rhopaloa
AACAATATTTTAACTTTCTTTTTTTCATTTCTGCATGTATATGTATGTATGTCAGTATTCTCTGGTGGCAGCAATATGCAAATAGAAAAAATGTTCTTAAGTTATAAAGTAGATTTTCACCAACTTATCGTTTTAAAGATATGAATTGGGAAAATATGTTTTCTAAAGCCAAATCATATATACTATATAAAAAGAAGACTAAAAAAACCAATCAAAACCAAGTATTTTATTAAAGGGGTTCCACCTTTCTACGAGGTAAAAAAGTCGTAACGATCGCAGTCACAAGTATTCTTGCGAAGAATGCATATATTTTCAAGTATACAACAACAGAATTCTCTCCTTACCTTAATAGATCTTATGCCTAAAAATGTTTTTCTACTTCAGTCAGGAAATTTTAAGCAAAGCATATTGGTTTTGCATTGCTTCAAATCATTTTATATGTCTTAAACACCTACAGATAAGGAGTCTCAAAAGGTAGCTAATCGCTTTTAAGAAAACCGCCAATAGGTGTGCTAAGCTTTTATATACCTCCAATAAGTTATCATTCAAAATATGTTGTTAATGTAATAGCAAATTGATTATGAACTGGACTTTGGTGCAGTATATTTGCATAATCCGAATCGATAATGAGTGGGTTGTGCACTTCACAGATGGGCGGTGTGAAAAAGGACTCTGAATTGGTGGCAATCGGTTATATTGACAATTTTAGCCGCATTTCATGACAATTAGAGTTCATTCAAAATTCAGACGACCTAATTTTGTCTGTCAAACTGTTCGACAGGTTTTCCCACCACCCACTAACCACCAACCACAGGCAGTTAACTTTTTGGCACAGATAGGAATATTTTGTGGGACACGTCAAAGTTTTTTGCCTCTTGATTTTTCTTTCATTTCGGTTTGTTTATTTATGAAATTCAATTTCTCGTTTTTTATCGGGTAAAGTCAGGTGCGGGCGGACTTAAGCCACACATGCACGCAGTCAAATGAGATTAATAATAATTTAATTAAAACTCGTGGGCTTAATGCATTTCGCTTGTAACGGACTTCAATGCGAACTTCGGTGCGATGCTCTTCTTTTCTAGGGTTTTTTTGTGCCTGAAATGAAATTTAATTAAATTTTGCACTTATCGTTTTTACACAACCCACACGGACAAAGGCCACAAACGAAAGTTTCAATGGCAGCCTCACTCGAATGCAGGCCACGCCCACCACTGACCAATGTTCATATATTTTTTTGTTGAAAAGCAAAACCTACATTTTCTGCCATTTAAAAAAAAATTCCTCAGTCTCCTCTTATTTTGAATCAATTAATTGACTGTACCATTGTGGTTGTTATTCAAGCTGTTCATGTACTGGAGTCAGCACACAGTCACAAAACAAACTTACACAGAAAAAAAGCTGCACTGATTTATTTGAAATTTCCAATAAATGAAAACGGTCTATGAAATGTTTCTTAAATCAAGAATCAGCGTTTAAAAAACAAAATCAGAAGGTGGGGCGAGGCAGACAAATATTTCGATTATGACTTCCTGTTTTATTTAATCGAAGCTTTAGATAACCAATCTCATTGAAGTTCCAATTGACCAAGTTTAAATCTGATACAACAAAATATTGTTATTTCTAAACAAAAACAACGTTGCTAATCAGTCATCCAAAAATTTATTAACGCAATTACATAGTTTCTGATATCTCCAAGAATGCGAGTAGATAATAAAGTTGGAAATTCAGAAATTGAGCAAACGCAGAAATTATTATAAACGTGACTTAAATTAAACGCTGCTTAAATTCATGTTTAGAATGCTTATTTACTTCGAAAACATATTAGTTTAAATATGGATTCCATTTTAAAAAGGGCTAAAAAACTGTTTCATCACAAAACCAAATGTTCATTAATTTTTTCCATTTGTCAAACAAATTGACTGTGCGGCACTTTGGTCTCGAACATTTGGCAGCCTTTTTTGATGTTATTCATATCATTGTCCTGGTGGACAATGATAGGCATTTTGTATTTCGCATAAAGTGGCATAACTTCTTCAAAGAAATGATACTCCAAATTATTGCGTCTTAGTACAAAAACCATTCCCATACCATGATACAATATCCACCACGTTTATCTATTTGCTTGAAAATTGGTGTTAAATTCACAGTTTGAAGTAAGATCGAAGGCCTTTTTCTTATAGTAAAATAATTTCGGCTTAGTCAGAACAATATTTTCCGCCTTTCCTTGCCGCCAACTCCCCCCCATTCTCGATTTCAAATTTTGACGATTTTAAATGGGCTGGAAAATGTACATATATTATTTTTTAGGCTTGCAACTTTGCATCCATTTAATTGAAGACTTAAATAATAAGAAAAAAATTTAACATAATTTTTTTTTTTTTTATGTCATTGAACAAAATCTCTTCTGTTTGACGGCGTAGTAGATTTAAGCTCACTGGAACATATGAAAGCAAAAATTCCAACGGGATTAGGAAGCCACAAATCAAGGTAAAAACTAAAGAAGATCTTCACCTGTTTGATTTATCCTAGTTCATGCTATAGCTATATATGCATAGAAAAACGTTTTAAAATTGGAACCGATTGGATTAATATCGTAAAAATACTGTTTCGAGAAAAACGCGTTTAATGTTTTGAGAAGCTCTCGCCGTCGCCAGAGGCTTCCACCATAAATCGGCTATATCTTCAAAAGTTTTTGAAATGTTTTCTTGAAATTTTAAAGGAACATTCTTGAATAGTTATAATTTCGAATTAAATTTAAAAAAATCGATTTTTTGAAACTGAGAATGGGGGGCGCCTTAATTCATATTCACATAAACGATATCCAACTTTTCTAATGCTCTTTAACATGTTACACTTTTTCCGACATTGTGGGAGAATTCACTTTTCTTTTAGTATGTAGATAATCCTTTACACAAAAAACCTAATTAATTTTCTTAGTAATGGCTGTCCACGTAGTGACAAATCCCACCAAGACTGTCTGGTAAGAGTCTTATATTACTGTGGACGGCAAAACACATAGTGACGATGCGCTCTTGGGGAGTGCGATGAGGCGACCACTATACACTCAAATAGAAAATCTGTTGTGATAGTTCGATCAGAACGAGTAATATACCGAGGTACATACATAGGTACCTTAACATAAAGGATTGCATACAAAACTGTAAAGAAAACAAACTTTGAAAATTTGAGCTGTTGCGGTCTGTATGGCAAAATATAAATAGTATAATATATTGTATCGGAAAAGTCATAACTTTGGTGTTTTTAAGGTTAAGAAGTTGGGAATTTTTATGGGTTTTATATTTGGCCAATCAATCCGACCCATAAAAAATCCCAACTTACTAAATTTAAAAACACCAATGTTATTGCAATTCCGATCGTTCAGTTATATGGCAGCTATATGATATAGTCGCCCGATCCGGCTCGTTCCGACTTATATACTACCTGCAATAGAAAGACAACTTTTGGGAAAGTTTCAAGCAGATAGCTTTAAAACTGAGGGACTAGTTTGCGTAGAAACGGACAGACGGACGGACAGACGGACATGGCTAGACCGACTCTCCTGGTGATGCTGATCAGGAATATATATACGTTATAGGGTCGGAAATGACTCCTTCACTGCGTTGCAAACTTTTGACTGAAATTATAATACCCTCTGCAAGGGTATAAACATAACTGGGGAAGGATGAAGATAAAGTTCTAATGAAATTTTAATGTATTCTACAAAAACAAATAATTAATTTGTTACCAAATAAATATATTCTAAAAATATTCTTATTGAAATTAAAAATTAAAAATTTTTTTAAACTTAAAACTCATAAATTATTGATGTTTAAAACTAAATCTTTTGATATCAAAAACATCACTTAAAGAGGAATAAATACACTTTTGAAAAGTTTCTTATAAGTCCAACAAGGTTTATGCCAAAACCTGAAATAAATGTACTTTTGTTATTCTTGTAAGTTTTGTGATTTCAAAAAATAATTAACTTTCTTTACCAGACACCTGACAGCACGATTGTATCGCATAAACAGGGCTATTTTGATTTAACGTATTCAAAAAATTCGTGAAATTTTTAGCATAAACATTCCTTTGAGAAAAATAAGCTTAAATAAAAAGAATAAAAACAATTTAGAGTTCATTAAAACAAAATTTGTTAAATCATAGGGTTTGAACAATTTGTCAAATTTAAAATTGCAATTTGATTTACTTATTCTAAGGATTTAAATAAATTTAATAATGAAAATCATATTGAAACAAAAATATATGTTTTAAACAAATAATATAAATTTCATCAAATTTGTTGACGAAAGACATTATATTTTTGTGTAAAAAACTCCAGAAAATTTTCAATCCAAAAAATGGGACCTTATTGACCTAACTGAGTAGCGTGTTAATGAACTAATTTTCTTTAATTCCCAATAAATATGTAATTTATCTCCTTTTTTTAACACATTTAACACAATAAATATATATTTTAACCACTCTGGATTTAGACCAACTTTTAACTAGTTTTGTCACCGTTGAAGGTCATTTGAACCTGGGAAATTGGGAAGTCCCAATTAGAAAAACTAAAATCCCATCACGTCAAGTCTAATTATAATTGTGTTGTTATTGTGGTTCACTTATTTATAATGAACTGAAAATATTTGTGTAATCCTTTGTCGCTGTTTTGGCGTAAAATTAATTACATAATTTAATTTAAAAGCAATTCATTACTTTTGCAATTGTTTGTTGTTGTTGGTTTCATTTGCGCGTTATATTTTAATCCCTTTCATTAATTGCAAGCAGAATAGAACGAGGATGGGAAAAGGGGTTTCAAATTTAACCCACATTTCCGACACTCTTTCCATTGAAATTATCGAATGGTAAACTGCAGTGATCGGGAAATCAAATCAGAATTTCTGTTAAGTTTAACAGCACCAAGCCACTCAAAAGCACCACACTCCACTCAGCTCTATCGATCATGCGCAGGCAAGGCTTTACTGAGTGCAAGCGGGACGACCGTATGTGTATGTGTTGCAAACTCACTGGATTCTCGCCTCTCTCGCTCGCTCTCTTGTTGAGCGCCAGTACACCCCCGTCGCCTTTTCCGTTGTTCATCGCAGTATCTGCTTCACCTTTGGTTCGGCGACTCATTTCGGCTGAAACGACAGGAGAGTCACAGAGCGCGAGAGAGAGAACTGAGTGGTTCTTTGAGTGGCACCCACACTTTGGTAAGACCGCGCCTGCGCACAAGAAAAATACCGCGAAAAGGCAAAAAGTACCAAAATATCCCTAGTATTTGGCGTTCGCAACAGAAATCGGCTCAAACGGCGAAAAATATTGGTGGTGTTCGGTTCTACGTCGCGCAAAGTCCCGCAGAGCTAAGAATATATCTCAGAAAATCGGAAATTTACAGATTCACTTAAGTTCACGGTGTGTAGCCAAGCCATTGAAAAAGTAACGACCGAAATAAATTCAACAATTCGCATTGCAACTGCAAATCTAAAGTGTGCTCAGGCCAACGAAGTGAGAAAGGAAACAGAGAGGCACTGAATTGTTAATAAACGTGTAATAACAATCCGGCAAATAAACCCGATTCCGATCTACAGCAGAAAAACGTGAGCTCCTTTTCCACTAAAATTTGATTACTTTTCTGGGCCTTTTTAACGGCCTGGCCGCGTGAGTTTTTTTCAAAGCGGTGTTTTGTGTTTGATTAACAACAAATTAAGCATAATTAAAACGTTCTCTCTGCGTATTTTCTATGTATTTTACCCCAACCGGCAAAAAAAAGCCGTCGCGTGTTGCTGTCTGTGTTTTCCGTGTTTGTGTGAGTGTGTGTGTACTGCATACAGCTTTTTAAACTTTGTGCAAAAAAAGAGGAACGAACAAAATAAGTCCAGCATCCACTCAAATTGATTTTTGTTCTCCTCCGTCGTTATTTTTCCTATTTGCCTTCTCGCGTTCTCCGCTCTTTGTTGTCATTGCCGATTCCCTTTACGCCTGCATTCGCCGAGATACCCTGTAAATCTGAGAGTCGGTGTGGAATCTGATAAGCTAGCGTTGTTTTGGTGCCTGATTCGCCACCCTTATCGGCTGGAAGGGGGCATTTCTGCATTTTTGCTGCCCAAATCCAAAACCAGTCCCATTATGCTCTCTATACCCTGGCCAACAAAAAAACGCTTCGTCGTTTTACGCGCGTCTTTGCCTCAGTCGCTCTTGTCGGCTCTCGCGCCCTGAGCGCAAGTCGCTCTTTTCGCTCAATTGTTCAATTGCCAGACAAACTGGCTCTGTTTGCACTGGTGTGCGTCCGTGTGCGTGGCGTCAGGCAGTGTTGCAAAGCGCCGCCCAGTTTGACTTAAAAATTCTAATTGGCGTGGGCAGCAGCTCAGACAAAGCGCGCGATTTCCTTTACCTCGTTTCTTGGTTCATTCCGGCTTCTTAGCCACTCATGGACTTCTTTCCTCTTTTTTTTTTTTTTTTCATATTTTGAACATATTTTGACCTCTAATGTGTTGTAATTGTTTTCTTATTATCCATACAATCAAAATTATACACACTATGTTTTTAAATTAATTTTTACAATTGGCCTTTCGATTTATAAGCGATCAAATAATTATTATTCATTTAACTAAAATATAATATAAGTAGATGTTAAAAAACGTATAGTAAGGTCACAAGTATCTTTTTGCTGAAGGTAAAGGTTTGGAACGATTTCAAACATTCTTATAAGAAAACATCCAATCGTTTCGAGTGCGTTTATGCCTAATAACTAAAACTTTCTGCGGCTGGCTAGTTAGAATCAATTTTGGCAACCAGCCCTTTTTCCTTTTTTTGTGTACCGTTTAATCACTTCCGCGCCGTCAAACGTTTGACTCTGACTCGCAAAAAAGGCGTTGCCAGGGCTCCTTTTAATACATATATAAGAAACATAAGTCTTATCAGACCCTGCCAAGGCAACAGATTCATCCCGAGAAAACTTTTCGCAGCTTTGCCGTTTTCATTGTTGCTTTTGTTGCTGCCTGCAGCTGGGGAAACTCAATTGTGATTACTTTTAAAGGCGAAACCGTCGCCATCGTCGTCGTTCTCGACGCCTCGCTGCGCTTGAAAACGGATTTGAATCTCCCTTACACTGAGAATATAGCGTTGCAAAAATCGTAAACTTCTTTAATAAATAAGACTAAGAACTGGTTTTGAATGTGGTCGGTAATTTGAAAAGATTTAAAATCGATAAGATTAGATTCAAAATATCTTCTAAATTTATTACTGGTTTCTCTCAAATTTTTTGAAGTAAATGCCTGTCCTAATATATAAACTAGACTTTGACTTTAAGATACCCTCATCAAAAGTATGCATTCATGAATTAACAAAAAATCCATATTCTTGATTCGATTTTTTAAAAATATATTGTTTATTATGTAAGAAAAAATATATTCTGAAATCTATATTGTTATTATTATAATGTCACACCAGACACCAAAATGAATTTTTTCCAACCAAAGGGCTGTGCCAGCAAATTAAAATTCTTAGGTTTTTTAGGTAAAAAGTGTTATAGTTCTTATGGACTAAGAAACATAAGAATAATATAAAAAAATTCATATATTAATTAGTTGGGATCCAAACTCTGATTAGGATGAATATTTATTCATACAATTGATTTTAAAATTGTTTTCTTTTTTCCATTTTCAGTGTAGCGCACTTCCTAAACATCACCTACCCCTCTTTTTATTGTTATAATTTACTATATATCATTTACTATATTTACACATCCGGGGAGAAACTTTCTGGAGCTCAGCTCAGTGCAATTATTCCAATCGGTTATTCATAGCCAGCAATTATTGGTAAAACTACATAGGGATTACACGAAATCAGCAAAAGTTTATTTTGACTATATATAAAAAGGTAAAATGTTATGATAAAATGAATAGAATTTTATTAAAGAAATGCTAAACTTGAAAGTAAAAGTTAATTCATTAAAATTTGATTAACAAATTGATGTATACAATTTTAATTATCACGTGTTAGATTAGATTAGGAACCATTGCTTGGGTATAACTCACTGATAACTCACTTAAATTTTCAAAGATCCCTTGAAAAAGTTGATTTTAATTCTATTATGAGATTGAGGCACACTTTGAACTACAACAAAACATTTTTTTTTATTAGAGGATGAGTCTTTAAATATTTGGCGGTTTCAGAAATTTTTTTCTATATTTTTGGAACAAATTAGGTTCAGGAAGTTAATAACAAAAAAGCAACTGTCGATGAGTTTAGTTGTTTGATTTTGGAAGTATTACAAATTAACGACATAATTGTTATTTAATCGGAAATAATTTTTATAGGGATGAGAGGTATGAGATACACATGTAAGATAAGATAAAATATGTATGTTGATTAGTTTCCATTTTAACCATGAAGATTTTGAATAATTTTATTTGAAGCGACAAGTGTAAACAAACTGCATTTTTACTGCAATCGTAGAAATATATCCCAACTTCTTTCCTGACTCAATCTCACCAGTTTTCTTGTACTTTCAGCCCCTTTCTCCTCGCTTTTGGGACCGCTTTTGTTTGACTCTTCGGCTTTTGGCTGCTTCCCTTTACGCTTTTGTTGCATTTTCTTTTTAGGCATGTGTTTCCACCTCCTCTGCAAATTTTTCGCACTCGGCCTGTTTTGTGCAATCGCTTTGTCGCCGTCGTCTTCGTCGTCAACGTCATCAGCATTTTGCCTTTTTTGTTGTGTGCATTTTCCTTGCTGTTTTCCATTTACTTTTCCCCAGTCGCTTCGCTCGTTCGTTCGTTCTGCTGCGTTGGATTTCAACCTGTCAAGGGGGCGCAAGGGGGCGCTGGGTGGTGGGGTGGGCCGACTGCCCCTGTGTGAGTGAGTATCTATGTGTGCGTTGGCTGGGCTGCAGATTGAGGTCTGTACTTTGTTGCACTTTCTTGCCCGCCTGCATTTTCTAACTGGTTGGGCTAGGACCCATCGTCGCTAAGTCGACGCTGCCGGTGCGACTGCAGTCTGTAGGCCGTTGACTGCATTGAGTGGCGTCTCCTTCCTGCCCGCCACCCCCCTTCGCCGCCCCCAAGCACCGCCTCTTATCGTTGACCCTGCGCGCCACTTATTTCGTTCCTCTTCGCCTGCATCTTCTGGTACCGGTACCAGTACCAGTGCCAGTGCAGTGCATTTCTTTTGCTTCGAAGCCCCACCAGAGCCAAGCACTCAACCCGTTTGGCGGTGGCTACAGTTGGGGTACAGTGGGCACTCCGTTCGGGACCCTTGCGATTACTGCTGCGGAGTTCGTGCGACTACCCCATTTGGCGATTTAAACGTAACTTTTGCGTAATCTTGTTGAGCACTGCTAGTTGGTTGGAATCGTCGGAAATATATAAAAAAAACATAATCGTGTTTACTAATCAACTTGACCTAATTAACTCTTTTTAAAGGATATAATTGTAAGGAGTTCGTCGTTGTGTTTTGGCTGAAAAATTAATTTAGTCCTTCTCAATTGACTGTAACTAAAGCGCTCCCTGTTGCATTCTGGTGTCCAAAAATTATTTTGAATTTTTATTTGTTCTAAAAGGGTTTTTATTTTCGTTGAAAAGTATGTAACAGGTAAAAGGAAGAATTAATTATTTTGACCAGAATTATTAGCCGATTTGATCAAGACAATCTGATGTCCGAAATCTATAATAGTCAGAAAGTTGGAATTAAGAATTTATTCTTTATATGCCTACGCAGGCTATTTCCAAAATTGGCCACGCCCACCCTAAAGCTCTTAAATAACAAAACTCCGTAGAGATTGGTGAATAACACGGCGCCGTCTGCCGGTTGGCTATTTACTTTGAAATTGTTTAGCAGACAATCTGGTATATGATATATAACGTTTCTTTGTTCTTTATCAAAACTTCCCTTTTATAGCAGTCAGTAAGAACTCACTACTTCTACCAATTTAAAAATAACTTGACTTGATTGCTAGACAATAATTTCAAAACGCAATTATGACCTTTCTCAGGAGAGGTTTTCTGCAATAAATCATTGCTTTGAATCAAAGGAGTTGGCTTAATGGTTTCAGACCATCAATTTTATGTTCTTTTCTGTGATGTTGGATGAATTTACCATTACATTCGATCCTCTTGGCAAAGTCTTGCCATATCGAGTCCCTCCTGTTGTGCAGAAGTGGGCATAGGCTCTTTCTGTAAGGGCTTTCGGCTGGTGGTGCTGCTACCTCGCCACTTAACCGCCTTTCCGTCTTTTGGCTTTTGTCTTTTCACACTCTACACTGAAGGGATATGGTAGGATGAGGGGCGGTGTTGGAGCAACCACCTGACCTGCCAAGCAATTGGCGTTTGCCACCAAATGTCATTTAACCCACCCAGCCACCCACTCGAGTCGGCCACTCTTCTCTGCTCTCTTGGCTGGTGAAATATGCAAGGCAAATGTAATCATTATTGATTTTGTGGTCTCTCTGGAACTGCGAACTGAACCAGTCCGGAAAGGAGGGGGACTGACTGGGCATTCGCACACATTAGTATGTTAGATTATCCAAGCCGTAGCTGCTGAAGCTGCTTAAATATGCAAAACGTTGACGATCCTTGCGGGCGGCAGAGGGTTGACGGATGGGTGGGGGCGAATAAGGAGACCAAGGACCCGTCACACACATTAGAAATTTAACAGGTTAATGTCCAAAGTCGTAAACGAGACCATTTATTTATGGCCACATTCCGACTTTTCTTCTTTCCTCGTCCTCACCCAGTCAGGTTTTCCTAATTTTCATAAAATATATGAGACCACCCCCACTCGAGTGTGTGCGTGTCGTGAACATAAAAATCTGTAAAACAGACGCTTGCCTTGAGAGACCTTGAAGGGCTTTGATAATGACTGCTGCCTCTCTAACCACCTCACCCCCTTTCACTTCATCCCCTGCCCCTTTGTCACCCCCTTTGTTGCCAGCATAAGCTTTATGTTGTTGAGCTCCTTTTGGGGGTTGGAGAAGCGCTCGTTTCTTTTTTCGGGCCAGCTGTCAGATTTGTCAAAGGAGTGAAGGACTCGGGCGACTTGGGGCAGCTTGTGTGGCAGGAAGTTGCTTTGACGGCAAAGGAGCGGGGGCTGCAAATGCATGAGGTTGTGGGGGGGGAAAAGGGATCTGGATTCGGAGGGAATGTATCTATTAATCTTCATAATTGCACGCGAAGGGTAGAGCTAGAGATGCAAGTGTCTTTCGGTTGTTCGCTTTATCTGCAGATGTCAAGTACATAGCACAGCCATTATTCACTAGACGGATTTGGAGAATAACTTTCTATCGGTCTTTTAAATAGAATAATAAACGAGCAAAAATTGTATTTTCGGAAAGCGTTCTGAAATATAACCTCGTGTGCTGAATTTTTATGTAGTTTAGATTTTCCACTTTTGAGGCCAAAAATCACCCAAATTCGACTCAATGTTTAAGGTGCCACTCGTCACCTGCGTGGTCTGCCATCCATTATAGGCAATTATCTTTCAAAACATCCCGGATACATTTCTCCTCATCCGAAGTTTATGTTTTTCTTGGTAGTCAAGGAAGTATTTATCAATTCAAAATGATATCTGGTCAATCTGAAAAATATTCGCAATCCGTTCAACCAGTTTGATTTGCATCTCGAAATGTGTATCTGCAGTGTGGAAAACCAGTTGGGTGGGCACATAAAGACCGAAAATAGCTGATATTTCATCAATGCTGCTGACAGTTGCAAAATGTATCGGCAAGTTGCCTAAATGGCATCTAGTTAGACCCCGTCTGGAGAAGTGCAATAGCAACCGATAGCCATGCAATCGTTTTCGCCAATCAAAAACGCATTCGTTGATGCAGACCATCCCTGTATCTATCTGTTGCTATGCCGCATCTCGAGGGGCATGTGACCAGACATTCATCCAACCAGCCACTCAATCAGTGGCATGACCATTTCTAGGAACTTTTTGAGCCCGACGCAGCAGCTGTCTCTTAATGTTGTTGTTGCTAATTACCACGCAGCCAAATAGCGAACCGCAAAAAGGCAAGCAACAGAAACTGCAATAAACATTGATTTTTCCAAAGACGTCGAAGCGGCTTTAGCCGCTTGACCATATTGGTGTCGTCGCTGGGCCTTATTTGGCCAAAGCAAAAAGATTTTTCTTTCACAAGAAACGGCAAAAAGATTGCCCAATTTGTCGCCGTCACATTGCTTAGATAGTTTTTACTTTGCCAGCTGAAATCATTAACAACTGTAAACTGCATTTTTACCCTGATGCCAAATGTCAACCTATCAATTCCGCTCGCACTTTCTTCGTGCGGAATAATATATGTATCCCAGAGATACAGCGATGTAGCAACAAATCTTACGGCATGTCGGTAATTTGAACAATTCTAAACGGGTCGACATCGACAAAGACTTCGACCTGTTTATGCAAATCAGGCGAGAGGCTGAGAATATCTTGTTCGCCAATTTCTATACAAAAAAAGTTGATCAAAAAATATACAAAAGCGCGAAAAAAATAAAATCATTTTTATTGAGTTAAACTGAATGCAGTGTGTGGGATGGCCTATAAATGCTTTCAACGAGGAGAACAGTAGAATAATACGGAAGGGGTCCGAGGAATGTCGGGGAGAGTATTTCAATTGCGGGGCGTATGAGATTATTAAGGCAATTTGATGATTAATACTCGTAGTTTGTAATAATGGAAGCGTATCACAGATTGCGGATCTTATAAAAATCCATATTCTTACAACTACAACTACAACTTTTGTAAATTTTAATGTTTACCTTATGAAGACCCAGATTTCTTAGTGTTTGAAATCCAAGCAAATTGGAAAATTAGCCTGAGATGCAAAAAGGCCTTGCGAAATGCCAAATTCGTAAACGGAACGACATGCGCTCATTTGGAGAATGTTGGCTACTGTGTGCCCTATTAGAATACTAGAATTTAATGAAAGTTAAAAGAGATCATATAAAAAAAGAGAAAAAAAAAAAAAAAGAGGGGGGGGGAGAAAAAAAAAAAAAAAAAAAAAAAAAAAAAAAAAAAAAAAAATAAAAAAAAAAAAAAAAAAAAAAAAAAAAAAAAAAAAAAAAAAAAAAAAAAAAAAAAAAAAAAAAAAAAAAAAAAAAAAAAAAAAAAAAAAAAAAAAAAAAAAAAAAAAAAAAAAAAAAATAAAAAAAAAAAAAAAAAAAAAAAAAAAAAAAAAAAAAAAAAAAAAAAAAAAAAAAAAAAAAAAAAAAAAAAAAAAATAAAAAAAAAAAATATTTTTTTTTTTAAAAAAATTTTTTTTTTTTTTTTAATAAAAATAATTAATATTATGCAATGCATAAACCGAAATTTTTTTTAATGTAATGAAGATGCATAAAAACTATTTTGTTTGCAGCAATACATTTTTTGTGATACCAACATTAAATTAAATTGATCCATATTATACAAATTTAATATCTACACAAACCAAATAAAAATTTAAAACAGCTTGGTAACAATTGTTTCAATTAATGACAGAAGTGTTATTTTACATGGCCCCAAGAAAATGTTAAATAATTTCATTAAATTTCAATATTTTTAAACGTTTTTCCATGCTTTATGCTACGCTTTTTGTTGTTAATTTTACCGTACCTTTTTTATTTTGGCATTTGATGTTTTCGCTGATTTCATGTAAACATTTTGTCCGGCAATTAATTATTTTAAAAGTGACGCATAGCGAGAGAAGCTTTAAATTACGCTCGCGCTCTGTGTGAAAATGCTCTCCAGCTTTGAGTTTGATAAACAATTATTATGGCTCTCTAAAAACGCCTTCTGTTTCTGTTTATTTGGTTTTAAATGTTTTTTTTTGTTGCTTTTTCGCTTTTGATTAAGTAAACTAAATATGTGTGTGTGTGCCACAGTTGTTGGTTTTGCTTTTGTTTATGTGTCGGCATTTTCATTCATAGTCAGTCGGACAGTTTTAGATGATAAATCTTTTTATGCGAGGGGCAGCACGCGCTATTTTTTCATATACTCATCGCGGCTGTATCTGTAGATGAAAATGTGTGCTCTGTGTGTTATGGCATTATCATTAGCTCTTGGGTCTTTTCGTTCTCTTCCACAGGCAAGTTCATTAACTTTTAGATTGTGCGCGGGGGCAACAATTTGTCAAAAATTCTGTCAGACATGCGATTTTTTAATTATTATTTTATATACCCGTACTATGTGCACATCATTTCTGTATATATTTTGTTTATTTCGTTCTCGCAATCTCCATCCATGCTGACCCATATGCGTTGTGAATATTTCTTCTCCATAATTCTCTATTTATGCTTGACAAGCGAGCTACCAAATAAAAGTTTGCCCAAGCAATTAAGAAGGCCCAGACAAAGTTGTGTCCGGTTTTAATTTTTGGAGTTGTCTTTGATTAGTTGTTGCTGCCCCACTTGACCAAATGATGGACACACTGACTGACTGACTGACTGACTAGCTACCTGCTGAGCTGGTTTACTTTAGCTTTTAACATCTGTGTGTTTAGGGGTTAGCAGTAACAGTTCCGTTTCGTAGCTCAAGTGACGTCACAATGACTTAAAACCAGAAGATGTTTAGGCATAGTTGGGCACCTGACTATGAGACAACAACGGATTATGCCATTTGATCATAATTCGCATATTATTCATGCAAATAGTTGTTTGGGAATAGCATATACCCTGTCTTTGAACCCAAGTCAAGGATACATTTAGTACCGGTACAATAAAATCTATCTATCAGCTTCCTTGTGTTAAGAAGCCAATGCGTGAGACAAAAGATTAAATCTTTTTATTTGCATACAAAACTGGATTATATTATAAGTAAATCTAATCGGATTTTATAAATCTAAAGCAATCCTATAGAACGCACTGTGTGTAGTGACCAGGGAGTAATTTTCCGTTTCCTGGATAATCTAAACATTCTAAATGTGTTTTCCAACAGCTGGTTGCCAAAGTAACATAGCCGCAAGAGAAAAATCCAATAAATTCATCTTTTAGCGAGCAAGATTGTTTATCTTTCAGATACTTTCTTAGCTCATTTAGTTTTCCGTCTTAAAATTATTTACTTTGCTTGAGTTGCTAGTAAATTAGAAGTTTGTGCCTCAGTAAATTCCATATGCAAATGTTTCCGGTGGAGATTCTGATTTATTTTCTTGAATTATTTAAAACTATTTTGTTTTCCACTTGCTCAAAAGCGTATATTCATTATTTTCTCTGTTTCCTCTCGTTTCAGGTACGTGTCCATGCATTGAATTTTGTGCCAACGAATTTTGAAAGCATCTCCCATTTCGTGTAAGATTTTTTCCCCGCCCATTAAATGTCTGGCTGTGAATAGATTTCTGGGAATGAACTTTTTCCAGTAGCAGATGTTTTAGTAATTACGGCATTCAGTCTTTTTGGCTAGCAAGTGATTTAGCCATCAACAAATTAGGATTAATCAGTGGAACAGAAGTGAGAGATTATGGGGGAGAAAATGTTTTTGGGCTTATTTTATTAGGTCAAGAATCTATGATATCAATAGGTCATTTATTATTGCAAATAACTAAGTATTTCTAGACCAATATACTGTTTTTCGGTTCGATAGTCTTCGCAGTATTTGTTTAAATTAATAACTCTTTCTGGCAAATTAAATGTAGGACATTGATTTTAGACACAATCAATATTCGGTTTCGGCTAATAAGGAAGTCGCTTATACTTCACTTCGGATTTTTTATCCTTATTTTCAATCACATTCATTTTCGGTCAGTTCAAGAGCGGCATCTAAGAGCTGATGGCTGACAAATATGTATTAGAGAAACTGTAGAAAAAAATGTTTCCCTGGTTAGGCGAAAAACTAGTTATTTCTGCCTGTTTTTTCGGGCTAAAGAAAAGTTTTCCCAGCTCCGGCAGCTGGTGGTTATCCAGTAGCAAAAACTCGTATCATGACCGAGAGATGTTCGTCTCTTTCCGATGCCTGTGCCTAAGCCAGAAAGTTTTCCATCATAATCTACTTAACTTTTGCTGCAATCAATTGCAGACTTTTGTAGCAGCGTTGTACCGCATCATTGCATTTTACACAGCCTCTCCAGTGGTTCTGCTCCCGTATCTGTGCAAAATTTCTTTGTGTAGATACAAAACGAACTGAGAGACCGTTAATAGAAAAGTTGTCAATGTTTTTTAGAGGGCAGAGGGGCGAGTGTCAGTCGCTCTTATCTTATCAGTGCAAAACGGGGGGAGGTAAAGTTGCAACATTCTGCTGCCTGTCGTTTGCATAGTCTGGACTGAGGATGCATCTGCGTTTCGTCCGGCTTCAGATATAGATACAACAGCAGATACAACTGCATCTACAGCACAGTGTAAGAGTTTCTCCTACAAGCAAAAGCTATCTAAATACGTACACAAAGAGAGAGAATACACACACAAAAGCTCAGCAGTATACCTCGATACAGCCCACAGGCGGCACATGCATTCTGTAGATACAATATCTTAAAGATGCATTGAAGCGTAATTGTTGGTACCTATTTCAAGCTTCTCTCTCTCTTGTCGTTCCCGTGCGTGGCAGGTCTTTGTGAGCTTGTTAATAATATTGAGCAAAAACAAAAATGCTATTGGTTTCCCCCAGCACCGAAGGTTACAGAGTATACGAGTATATCAAACAAAGGGCAATGTTCTTTACATCGCAAACTAAGGAAATGATTTTTCTTTTAACGCAACAAAGGAAATTTCCAAATTCAGTTTTATATATGACCATTACATAAAAATCTTAGAACATGGGAATACCTATTTATTTTATTAAAGTACTTTCACTACATTTTGTCTATCCTAAGATTTGCCTGTCCTAAGATTAAAAAAAAATTGTTTAGAAATTTAAATTTCTATAATAAAGAAAATATAAATTTTTTACTTTTAAAAATATTTTTTTTTTGTTTTTGAGTCAGAAAGGTATCTTTTATTAGGCCCTGACTGGGGATATGGGGCTATAGATCACTTGAAATTATTTCCCGCTCAGAAGTATCAAACTTATCAACTTTTCACGCAGCGGCCTTTTTGACTGACCTGCTTAGTCATCTTAGAGCTGAATTCCCAGCTCTCAATTGGGGGCTTCAGAGGCTTGGGTCAAGCCAAATTGAACCCTCAAGCCCCCTAAATCCCTCGACTTCCCTTTGTATCTAAGTATCTCGTTTTTCAAAATTGACACATGAGTCTGGGTACTATCAGTCTCCATCTCCTTCTTACTCGCATCGCTCGCTCTTTTCGATTTAGTTTGAGTTTAAGGCTTTGTGATGTGCTGACTGCTGGCTAATTGTTTGCTGCTGTTTTGTTATTGCGTTGGCAGTATCTATCTGAGCGAGTAAGTGGTTGTATCTGTGAGTATCGAGTATCTATTTGCCATCGCATTGTTGTCTCGTTTGCGCACATAATTGTAATTGATAGTTTGACTTTTACAAAGCGAGGGATAGAGTGAGAGAGTGAGAGAGTCGGGTGCACTATGCGAGTGCAATGTGCATTAGTTCAGGGCTCTGTTTACGGGTCGGGTCCTCTGTAGTTGTTTCTGTGATGGTAATCAGATAGCTTCGAAAATAGTCCAACCCAAAGACCTTCAGCTTGACTTGGGATGCCGTCGAATCGCTTGAACTGTGATATTTTCCGCATTAAACCTTTGCAAACCAGTTTTCCCACCACAATGAGAAACATTACTCATACGCCAAGTGGAACATTAGCACTTCTCTCGGGAGACTCTAGCTCAATTCTTCGTTAAATTATGTGCATTTCAAATGTGTGAGCAAGGAAAAAAGTTCATTCTCCTCTTCCTTATCCGTTTTTGTTGTTATTCTATCGGAAACTCAATCAAATGTTTAAGTTCTCTTCTTATCCCGCTTGCTCACTGCACTGAAAATTATGTGCATATAATTTAAAATAAATTCGTCGTTAAATTGCTGTTATATTAACAAACAAGTTTAATAATAATTAGTTTTAGTTAAAAAAATATAATTATAATCATAATAATAATTATATAATTATAATCTTTCAGTATACATATTGAAAATTTGAGGTGACTAAACGTAACCATAAAATATTTCCGCCATAATAATTGTAATTTGGTTCAACACGGGGTTCACTCACCATACATATGTATGTTTAGGTCAACAGTATATATTTTTTTCCAGTGCATGTGCAGCAAAATCGTTTTTGCGTGTGTGTGTTTCTCGTTCCGTTGGTTACTTGCTCTCTTCCTCTTCTTGCTTTTTCCTCGGCTGTTGGCTGTTTGTGCTTTTTTTGCGTATATCAAGCGTTCATTGCCCGCGATTTGCTGGGTCTGCTTTTTTTCTTGTGTTTTGTATTGCTTTTAGCTTTGCTGCATTTTGATTTTATTTCATTTTATTTTTAACGTACACACAGTTTGTTAATCTCCCTCTTTGAGTTGTTCTGTTTTTTTTTTAATTCACATAATTTTGTATTTTGTTACGATTTAGTCAAATAAAAAGGATAAGAGGGGGTGTTAAGAGGAGCTGTGGGTTAGTAATTGCTGCCCTCAAGGTCAGAGAGTTGACCTTCTTTTGCATAACTCTTCTGTCATGGTTGAAATAATGGGGGGACAGATTTCAAGAAAGCTGAACCGATAATGATACTTGATAGCTGCAGGAATTAATAATGTAGTATTTTGAATAGCATAATGCGATTATGACAGATTTGTCATTTTATTAATTACGTGCAACGTTCGCTAGTTTCTGTTATCGTTATTTTATGATCGATTATAAAATTCTATATCAGAGGTGATATTACACTATAAAAAAAAAGAATTCAGTTGATCACAAAATTAAACTTAAAAGTAGGAACGTTTTTAAATTCTTTAAAATTCGTCATCTTTTATTTTATAAATAATACTACAATAACTGCTCAAAAATAAAACCATTTATTTTATGTAAAAAATGGATCTACAAAATATTCCATATTTTCGAACCGTTACTTGTTATAAAGGAAAAAGTGCTCTTTATAAAGTCCATCTTTAATTGGTTGGCCAGTGTAATAATCTCATCGATTTAGGGAACCTATTACTACACATTTATCGCGGTTGTATTCCACCCCACCCCACTTTCTGATGGATGATTAATCTTTGTAGCCGATTGCTTATCAATTTATGGTCGTAGTCGCCGTTGTTGCTGCCATTGAGCTTGCCGGTTCTTTCAGTCATTTAATCAGTCGGTAAAGTTTGTATGAATGTGCAATTTTATATTTATAGAGCCTCGCATGTAAGGGCTTCATTTACTCGTGCTTTGTCTTGCTGTTGCTTTAAATTGGCCGCTTTAATTTAACTTGAACATAATCGAAAAACGGCAAGAAAAAGAAGCAAGCGAAATAAGCTGTTTCGCATTTTATTTTAAATTCTATTTTTATTCACTTGCCAATGCGTTTTGCTTTCCTCGCTTTGCTTTGTTTTTGCTGCTGCCTTTTTGCATTCCTTCTTTGGCCTGCCAACTATTTTTGTTTACTATTTACTTTGTGTTGTTGTCGCTCACTGTCCCCGCCGGCATTTGCAAAGGGGGCGGAGCAAGGGGCTTAGTGCGTTGATTTCCCGACCTAGCCGGCGACAATATTTGTTGTGCACTCGACGCTAAAGCCGCCAGGAGAGGCAGGAGTGTGCCGCGGAATGGGGAGCACCAGGACCCACAAAAGCGGGCAGCGCAGGCTCGGGGAGCAGACAAAGGCCAATGGGAAGGCAGTCCGACCGGCATTCCTAGCAGTAGACTGAAAAAGCCTAGGCATTTTTGCGGTTACAGTGGGCCAGGCAACAGGCAAATATGAATAAAATAAATATAGACGTCGATAAGTTCATACATTTTGTAGGAACGATGGAGAAAATTTTACATAAAAAAGATTTTAAGCACACTTATTGAACTTTTCAGCAGTTTTGGGAAATTTGCCAATCTGAACGACTGTCATAACAATTTTTTTTCTTTTTTCGTAATGGATAAAAATACATAGTTATGTATACTATTCATTCCTCCATTAATATAATCATAAATCTCTTGTTGATGTCTACGTCTTTTTAGTTTTTGTTTTCTCCACATTTTGAAATGACATTGGAATAACAAATGCAAATCAACTTTGGTTCTATACTTTCTTTCCCGAGATATGACGTGACACAATTTTGTTGGAAGAGATAATTTAGCTTCAATTCGGAATTACACCGCAATCCGCGTTTCGACCACAAAAGCTTCCCACACCTGATTGTTTATGGTTATGGCCCCCACTGTGCCAGCTCTGGGTCTCCTCTTTGTGCTCCCCTTCAGCACTCTGCCAATGCCTGGCCGCCAAATGAGTTTTGTAGTTGCTGTTGCTGTTGGTGTTGCTGCTGGGTTGCATGCCACTCGCAACGGCGCAAAAGTTCCTAGACCACTCCAAAAAAACACAAAATTTATATGCGCCGTCGCGCATGCAGTCGCTGCCTCAGTCGACGTCGAATGTTGACACGTACAACGAAGTCGCGCCTTGTATGGCTTTCAATGGCAAGCAGATTATTAATATTGCAAATGTGTACGGAGAGCAGTGTGGCGATAGCGAGCAGCGGCTGAGCATCCGAGCCTGTAAGTGTGACTTGGCATTAGGACTAGGGGTTTATCTTCTTTTAAGATGGCCTATCAGGGTGGATTAAGCAAGTATTTCGCAGTTACGGTGGGATAAATGATACGAAACCGGTTATGAAGATAATTACCTCGAAGTCGAGCCCCTTTTTCGAGATTTAAATTAAACCAAATGTGCAAAACCTAGCACTAAACGTAAATAAAGTCTTGCGGACTAGACGTAATTAATCGGGTTTAATTATTTAACCCATTCGCTTGTTAAGATTAGGTCGAACAATTTTGTTAATGTAGAGCCACGCACCTATCATCAATGCGTAGAAACTAGCCAGGTTCAAAGTATTTATAGTTGTATATCAGTGCTAATACAGAAATAAAACTTTAAAACTTAAGGAATTTTTCATTCAACAAAATATTTGGATAAATATTTTAAAACTTAAACGATCTATCCTGGTAAGAGTAAACCTAATAGGAGTAATGCCTATTATTTTGTTCCCTAGAAATCTAAAATTTAGAATTAAAATAAAATTTTTATTTACACTTTACCTACAGTTACAATTTCACCTTATAACTGAATTTTTTCGAGCTCGAACCAAAAATTCAAATCATGAAAAACATAAGGAAAAAAAAATGCAGTTTTAAGATTTTTTTGCAAGCGAGATTGCAGATGATCCGTTGATTACTAGAAATAATTGCAAATCTTACGGGAAGACAGAGCTCTATCCTTCTCTCGCTTCCTCCTATTCTCAGAGCCGTAGGGCAACGTCATTATCAATATAAAAACTTCATCATCAACTTCGCAGCGAACGCATATCGCACATTGCACATTGCTCGTGGGCAAGTCGACATGCGCCTCTTTTGTCTGTTGACTTCCACTGGGTGCATCTGTGTGCATATATACCAGGCATACTCCACTCCACTCCGGGTACGATATGTACATATCGGTGTATATATTGCGACTGTCTGCGCTTCAGAGTTGTATAGCAATTGAATATTTGCAAGAGATTTCCGTTCATTAAACCCGACAGCCAGCAGCCACAGAAGCGGTGTAGAAAGAGATGGGTGTGTAGAGCGAGACGGCGAGATGAGAACCACCGTAGGCGGACTTTTGGGCCTCGAGGGGATCCGTTCGGGGGAGGGGACGGTAGCGGCCTGGTACTCGCTGCTGCTGAATTTAATTTTTATTTCACCCTCCCTCGAAGCGAAGAAGTAGATAAGCGAGCGAGACAGCGAGTGAGAAAGAGTCGGAGGCAGGGAGCTTTGGCTATAATTAAATTCCTCTTTAAAGTTTCGCGCGTCGATTTTCGGGGAATTTAGCTGCACTCAAAGAACTTACATTGCAGAAATCTATTAATTCGCAGTGGTTTTCCAAGCTCCAAATAAGGAACAAATAGAAAAACTTGGCTGATACTTATGTATTTTGAAGCTAATTTCTCTAATTGATCCGACCGTTTCGAGGTATACACAAATTGTCTGCAGCAAAATACATACATTTAACAGTTTTTGAATGCTAAGACTCTGCCCTTATTATTTCCAGATGAAAAGACCAAAAAGATGTTAGAATAAGAAAAAAACGACGCAAAACTTCAGCCGAGCAAATTCACCCCGATGGTTTTGCTTTGCTTGCATATTGATTGAAAGTTCATTATATCGTATTCGCCAAAATGTATCCACCCATCAAAGTTGCATCCACCCAACACTGCTCCAAAGTTTGACACAAGATGGGAAGCAACCACAACTTAAAGTTGAACTCAAAGTTTTTGGGATTTCTGCGGAGACCTCTTGAGCTTCCTTCCCCTGCCTCCAGCTCTTTTAGCTGTTACTAATTGCTGCACGTTGCATGTTCCCGGGTTCATCTGGGGCATGTAAGCTACTTCCACCAAAACGAACCGAACCCATCATAATACCCTTGAAGGATTTTCTGTGGCCAAAAACCAAAGAGACTTGTTCCAAGTTTGGTGGGAATGAATGAATGACCGACTGATGTGTGCGGCGGCTCCAAATCCGGATATCTTTGCTGTTTTGGCCGGGCAAAGATTGCTATTCAACTTGAACCAGGAAAACATGTTTGCAACTTCCAGCTCCGTGGCAATGAAAACTGTTGGAAAAGGAGGAGGAAAAGAAAAACCTGCAGGTTCCACAACTTTGACTCCAGTTTGGATGGCAAAGAGGCACGCCAAGTTTTTCCTGGCCGAACCTGCCTCCGTTCCTCGTTTATTTGAAGAACATGTTTGGCCATTTTCTGCTGGCTGTTTCCCCGTTTTCCGCGCCCCCTGTTTCTATTATCCCATGCATTTTATGTAGCTTTGGCTTCTTTTCTTTCTCGTTGGTTTTTGCCCACTGCTGCATGCATTGATGCATTTTTCTTGCTAACAACAGCATGTTGTGGCCAAGAGAATGGCGGGGCGCTGGCTTTTTTCTGCAGGTATGTTAGCCCGGTCTGGTCTGGTTTGGTTTGCTTTCTTTCTCTCTTTTTCGGCCTGGCTTTTCACATTGTCGTTGCTTGTACTAAATATGCACTAAATGCTATTTATTTCCCGTGTGCCTGTGAGTTTGCGAGTGCACCAGAGTGTGAGTGTGAGTTTGTGTGGCAGTGAAGCAGCATAAGTTTTTTGGATCTCTTTTTAAAAAGCGGATAAACGAATTAAAAATTCTCTCGAGTGGACCCGAAAATTTGTACAATTTCGTTCGGTATTGTACAATTTGGGACCTCACCTTGCTATTAAAGTAAAGAATTCTAAACGATTTCGAAAACATATAATGATTGGTTTTAATAATTCAAAACTGGACCGATTTTTTACTTGTTTTAAAATATTATTAAATGGTTATTTTATTTAATTCCTCTTACTTGCAACAGTTATGTTTCGAACTGACTGTTTGTGAGACAATAAAATTAAATTGTTTATAAGAAGATTTTTTTTGATTCCATTTGAAAAATATTGATGGGAATGATCAAGTGATTAGTGTAAGATAAATCAATACTTTCTTGAAAAATATTAATTAGAATGATCGAATGAAAGCTGTAAGATAAATATTGCCCTATAATATTTAAAATAATTTATTAAAACGGATTAGGAAGGGAATATGCTGTAGTAAATAGGGTAGTTGCTAACGAAAATTTTTCTCTTGTTAGCTCCAAACCATAAACTTGCACATATGTACACACGTGCATATCTCCATTTCTAGTGCTCTTCGTTCCCGACCGTTTGGCATATTTTCACAGCTTCCAGCCACCAACACATTACCCCAGCGCTTTGGCTCTGCCAATTATTTCAAAAAGTGATTTTCGTTATACAAAAATATTGCATAACTGCTCTGCTGTAAGCTGCGAGTGTGGGTTGGGCTTTGGTTTGGTTTCGGTTGGGTTTCCGTTTTTTGGGTATCCCCCTGTTGGTTGCCCTAAAAGCAAACTTTGAGCGGTATTTGTTATGATTTGTTTCCCCCCTTTTTGGCTCGGAAAAATGTATGAATTTCATGGAAAAGCTCCAACCAAGAGCTGAAATTCTAAAGGAGTTGCTTTTGAGAAGAGTTTAAATTAAGCCTTAGCCAACCTTTAAGATCTGGCATTTCCGTCATTCTGTTGCCTCAAATTGAGTTGGGGTTCGTAGATTGTCTTTGAAAGAGGCCGCCGAACGGCACTTGAAATGAATGCTTTCTCGCCTGCCAACTTCATCAGCGACTTGTCAAACTTTGTTTGTTTACCAATTTGCAACGAAACTGAACTCAATAGAGCTTGAGTCTCAACCATCAATCACAGTAGTATCATTTGGCTAGCTCACAACCAGAACGTATCTTTCGGTTGGCCTTTGGCGCTTTATAGAGCTCTTAAAACAGGGAGAAAATACAAAATAAAAGTAAACTTTGAACAAAAGCATTTTTCAAGCATTTCCTTAAGCGTTACGCTCAAGTTTCATTAGGCAAAGCAAACTTTTAGCACAGGAAAATATATAGAGTAGAATGAGAAAAATGGGGCAGAGCAACAAAAGGTTGCCGAAAGGTTGTGGGCAGCCTTTCCATTATGCGAAGAGCTCGGGCCGAGCTCCTAAAAGTGCTCTTTATTAAAACCCAATTTGTTATTTATGCTTTTCGTTTTAATTAAATTTTTAAACATTTATTTGCCACAGCACAAATCCCAATTTATATATCGCTTCGCCAGTTCTGATTAATTTTGCGTGATAACCGTATACTCGTTTATTTTGTTGCTACTTTAATTGAAATTCCTTTTTCCATTGCGTTATTTTCCCCACAGACTTTTTATTTCGCTAAGCCATAATTATATTTCTGGCCAGCTCAAATCCAATAAGCATTATGACTTGCCGCTTTCCTCGTGCCCTCAAGTCATCGTTTGTCCTGGCCTCCGCCCTCACATACTCCGCCCCAGAATTCAGCCCCCGAAAAATTTAATGTACTGCCCATATTTTGTCTCTAAAAATAACTGGGAGGAAAACTTTTTGGGCTGCCTTAAATTTTATGGCCTCAACGACTGTCGCGCTAAATATCCTTGCTCTTGGCGGAACGCTCTTGCCCTTCTGGGAGCTCCTTCGGCAATGGAACACATTTTTGTCGCTTTATTGAATTAAAAATTCAAAATTTGCTTTGGCAAGGCAATTTCTTTCCCACTCGACATTATCGACAGCCTCGCCTTGCCCCTGTCCCAACATTAAATTAATAAATTAAAATGGAAAGCACTTTGTTTCAGACTCCATTTTAGAGCTACGCAGAAAGACGTCTGTATTTCCCTCTTCGGGCACAAAAGCGATGAAATTATTAATTTATGTCATCTACTTACTTGGAGCTGCAACAATTTTAAATTAGCAAAGGCGTTCGATCAAAATGAACGGAAGAGATTTTCAAACGCTTTATGATTGGAATTGAGTGTCCCCCTGCGAAGCTCATTAAGGTTTAAAATTAGTTAAAGTCTGATTTTACCATGCACCAAACCAAGTGACCCACTAATCGGAATTATATTTGGTTGAAAATTTATAATTTATTTTAATTAACATGAATCTTATTTCTCTTATTACAAAAAAATTTAATTAAACATTAATTTATTTCTTTAAAAAAAAGACACATTTAGATTTTTTTGTTCGGGTAGTTGTAACTTATTTATATTTAACCTTTTTTAACAACAGTGGTATTTTATTGAATTGAGATAATTAACTTGAATACTAACTTAAATGATTTTCGTTTTGCCCCACTGTTTTTGACATCAGAAAACTTCCTTCGGGGCGAATGTCTACGTCTTCCTGCTCCTTAATAGATTTTGTATTTTGATTGATTGCCTCGCTTATTCAATTGTGTTTGTTGTACCCCACCTCTTCTCCCCCAACCCCCTTAAACCAGTCAGGCTGGCTAAACCACCAACCAGCGCCCAACGCCCACCACCCCCAAAACCCGAGGCATAAAGTCGCGTCTGCCTTGGCTTATGAAGCGTGTGATTGCTTTACTTACAGCTCTGCGTCTAAGTTGGTCTGGTCTGACAGGATTTAACTGCATTATTAGTTAAATCTGTAGCATAAATTTCAATATCGATGCGGCAACCTCATCCTTTCTGCCTCTTTACCCGTTCCCCAGGCCTTTTTGTGTGGGTGGTGGGGCGAGGGCAACCTAAATGAATTTTAATGCCTTTTAAAGCGACTTTCATATGCTGACTGGGTTCATGTTCTAGTTCTTGCTGTTGTTGTGATGTTGTTGTTGTGAAACCATACTAGGGACCCAGTGTGTGTGGCTTAGACTTGCACAGTCAGATACTTTTCGAAGTGCACTGTTGCATAAAAGCCGAGAACGAAAAGCTCTCGTTCCCTCTGTACCCCTCAATCTGCTGCCCACCTCCCAACTTTTACGTCAGTTAGCATGTAAGCTAATACCAGTCGAAAAAGTTGAAATCAGCCCCGACAAATGTTTGAAACCAAAGGTGTAGATGGGTCACAGAGAATGAGAGGGAATAAAGGATTAAGTTGCCATGAGATGGACTTTTCGAGTTCCCCAAATATTTTTATACCCTTGCAGAGGGTATTATAATTTCAGTCAAAAGTTTGCAACGCAGTGAAGGAGACATTTCCGACCCTATAAAGTATATATATTCTTGATCAGCATCACCAGGAGAGTCGATCTAGCCATGTCCGTCTGTCCGTCCGTCTGTCCGTCTGTCCGTCCGTTTCTACGCAAACTAGTCCCTCAGTTTTAAAGTTATCTGCTTGAAACTTTCCCAAAAGTTGTCTTTCTATTGGAGGTAGTATATAAGTCGGAACGAGCCGGATCGGGCCACTATATCATATAGCTGCCATATAACTGAACGATCGGAAATGCCATAACTTTGGTGTTTTTAAAGTTAGGAAGTTGGGATTTTCTATGGGTTTTATTTTTGGCTAATCAATCCGACCAACCAAATTTCATAAGGATCGGACGACTATATCCTATAGCCGCCATATAACTGATTGATCGGAAATGCCATAGCCTTGGTGTTTGTAAAGTTAGGAAGTTGGGATTTTCTATGGGTTTTATTTTTGGCCAATCAATCCGACCTACCAAATTTCATAAGGATCGGCCGACTATATCTTATAGCTGCCATATAACTGAACGATTGGAAATGCATAACTTTGGTGTTTTTAAAGTTAGGAAGTTGGGACTTTTATGAGTATTAAGAATGCATCATATGAATAATTTTGGAGAATATAATTTATAGAATATTCTAGGGTTATCAACTTCGGTCCGCCCGAAGTTGTTTCTTGTTCAATTTCCCGTCGGTGGTGCAGCAATTCTGCTTCTGGCCAAGCACAGAGATTTCAGCTGCAACATCCTGTGCCAAAGTTTTGTTTCTAATTAGCGCGGGATAACGGGATCGCCGAGTTCTATTCAATTAGCTAATTAATGACCAAGCCTGAAGGGGTTTCCTCTTAACATAAATTGGCTATGGTCAATTTTGGAGAGTCAATTTCGGTTGCATTTCACATTGAGACTAAACATGTCTGCAATTCGATTAAACTTGAATTTAAGGTTGAACAAAAGTATGTTTACAAGTTTGTTTTGGTTATCATAACTTCTTATAAAATTTCTCAAATTGTATGCTTTATCAACAATTTATATGTCCTTATCAAGGAGATTTTAAATTGTTTTATTTTTGCTTGACATCTTAAATTCCACTTTACTTTAACTATATACGGATAGATCAAAAATGTTGTTAAATTCAATGGGAAACAAATCTTGTTTAAGAAATTAACGCCGCCTTTGATGGCTGATGTCTGGCGATGATGAAGAAGATGAAAGATAATGATGATGATGGCACGCCAAATCACATTTCATGCTTCGGCATAATCATCTTTGGGTGCTAAAAAGGCGAATGCCCCCTGAAGAGAGGTGCAAACGGGGTTGGAGGCAGAAGGGGTGCCACGTAATTTATGCGACTTGCAACGGTGCCTTCCGCTACTGCAACAACAAACCAAACAAAGATAGAAACAAACATGGCCTGGGCCATATTTTCAGTCGGTTGTTATTTTTACTCCCTATTTTTCTAGTTTTTCTTCTCTTGTTTTTAATAAGATTTCTTTTAGCAGACGATGACGACGTCTCAAGACAGGTGTACATGCCACACAGGTGCAGGTCCATATGTTTGTCTGTGCGCGTGTGTTTTTTGCGTGGCAACATTTGTAATGTTTCGCCCCGCTGACGTCGTCGGCGTTAATAAAGATGCGCCTCCATCTTGGACCTAAGCCCGCTGAGCTGCAGCAGAAGCTAGGTGGCGTCTGTATTCACTTGTCTATGGGTGGCCTACTTAATTTATGAGACGCGAGAATTCGTTGCACTGTGGAAAATGAAGACACTGGGCAGAGGGAGCGGAAGCTACACGCTGTAATTTGTAATTAGTGCAGGGTGCAGAGCGTAAATCTGCAGCCAAAGAAAATGTATCTGGCAGATACTTAGTGCCTCGCAGGCGACAACCAACGACAACAGAACGGAACAGAGCAGATAATTTGCAGAAAGCCATGGCAAACATCGTGTGATTGACCGCGTTAGGCCGAATAAATGAGGAGCATGAGGATAGTTTTGCAAGGGGCTTAAGGTGAGGAAACGTAGAAGGTAAATGAGAATCGGTAGGAAAACTTAATGAAAAATCTAATGGAATACAGGGTGGAAAGCTAATGTCATTTATAGCTTGCACTACACGTGAAATGTCCTTTCAAACTTTTCATCGTTTGAACTTTTAGGCTTACAACATAATTATTAACATAATAAATTATAGGTAATATAATAAATTTTATATTTCTATTGTGTAGAAAACATTCCAGCCACAATAACCGTTTCTGTTTTATTAATTTGTATTTTTGTTTTTTGAAAATATCGTTGAAGATTTATAATTCAGATTCATTTGTAGGTTTAAAAACTAATTATTGACACAAATAACTTTTAAGGTATAACATTAAACTTATAAAATCGAATTTTGAATAAGTATATGAATTAGAATAAATATCATTTAAAAAATCAATATTTGACTTATATTGCATATTGACAATCAGTTTTCAGTCACTCAGTAATAAGTTTGATTAAACTATTTTTAAATTCAATTTTAAAATAGTTACGCCAATTTACTCCTTCAGTTTTGCACATATGCTTTTTAATAGGAAATAGTTGTCAGTTACTAGCCCAAAAATGTTGAACCGCACCAAATCCGACCGAAAAGTCAAATTATAAACATGAATTGCAAACGCTTCGGCTGCAATGAGTGGCCTCATTAAAGTTATTATCAGGCTGTCGAGCAGACTGTTGGTGAACTTTTCGCTGACACGTATAGTCGGGGCAGCTACGAAAAAGAGCTACCCGGGAATTTTAATGTCGAAAAGAGGGACTAGAGCTCGAAATGATTTGGACCGACTGCGGAATGGAAATGTAAATGCACAATAAAGTAGAAGGATTAAGGATTATGTCACAACCACACACATGAAGGGAAAAAGGGGGAGGATGACAACAGAAAGACAATGCAACAAACAATGACAGGAGTGACAAAAATGTTGGCACAGGTTTTACATGTTTTACTTTTTTATTCTGGCCAGCATCCTTTATCATCCATCCTCTTGTGGATGATGATGACGACGATGTGGACATGTGCTTTGTCAAAAGAGAAAGGCAAAACGATAATATATATGACATAGCCAGAAGCAAAGCCACTCGCATATGTGGAATATTTTGATACTTAAATGTCAGGCAATGTGAAGTGACATTTAATTAGACTGTCCCAAACTGATGACCGGGTCAAAAACAAAAACAGAAGACTAAGAAGCAGTTCCTAAAAAGCAGCCACAAATATGTGTCTAGCTACACGCAAATAGGCATACATTTGTATTTATAACGACAGATCCTGTTGTTGTAGTCCAGCTTATAAAATCAAAATTCAAGCGCCCTGAAAACCTTTTGAGGAGTTTCCTACTTTGGGTGCATTTTGGTCACTTTTAATATACAAATGTATAATTTACTCGCACAGCTTTATTTATAAATCCAGCATTTAGTTTTAGTCATTAAAATTGAATGACGTGGGGAGCTGTTACTCCAAAATATGCAAATCCTTTACCCAACAAAGGGAAAAGCTTAGGCTCCAGATTGCAAAAGGGCCGGTCATAAGCCAAAGTAATTGGAAATTAAATTGGGGGATTTCCGTGAGTGGAAGTGACAGCCACGTGACAATCAAAGCCAAAACCCACTCACGACTCACGTCCTCATTGCTAGCTTTGGATCCAATGTATGCTCCCCGTTGATGGCCAATAATTGCTTTATCATAGCGGACTGACTAGCAGAGAATATCATTTTACCATTAATAGAGAAACGGAGGAGAAACCTGCTCATGGTAAAATAGAAAACTATGTAATACATACAGAAATGCCGTAATATGTATAGAAAAATATTGCTTTTCCTTGAGTGTGGGGTCTGTGGTTATGGCATAGAGTAATTTTAATAGGTCATCATATTAAGGGATTCCCGGACAATTCGTTTGCTTTCTGGTTATGGTTATAGTTGTTATTGCTGAGCGGGGGCCTTTGTTTGTGTATCGATTGAGTGGCAACGGATGCTGTGTGCCGCCGCCCACTTTCCACCAGTGTTCTGCCCATTTCTCTGCACGGTTATTGGCCATTTGGCCGTGCGATGACATGTGCGTTTAATTACGTTTTACTTATTTGACACAAATTATTATGATAGACGCCATTTGCTCCACCCTTTCTGAATGCCCGTGCCGAATCCACATAAGTATGCTATAATTTTCCGCTAAACTCTGTTTTCGGGTAATTAAATATTTCTGCAACACTTGCGGCAGCACGAAATAGGTAGGCCATAAGGGCGAGGAAAAGCAGGGAACTTTCCGGAGGAAACCCTTGAAGTGAGAAATCTTTTTAAAGTTCACTGGTGCTGTTTATGAGTTGCATACTCCGCATCGTAAATCAAATTATGACGACCTGACGAGGAGCGGGAATCATGACCGAAATGTTATTAAGTGCACACAAGGGACTAAAGCGAGAGTCCCAGAACTCAAGCCCAAGAACGTAGAGCGATCCAAAACCCTTGACCAGTTTCAACTGGAAAGTTTGTTTGAGTATTTTACATTATTAATATTAATATTATTACAAGAGACGACACAAGTTTTCGTATGTGATCCAGGCCGTGTGTGTACACATAATTATGCAATTTAATGAGTTTTCTCTTTGCTGTCGCAGCCCCTGGGCTACTCTACCTTCAGAGAGATACGCTCGGCCCCATCCAAAACTCCAGCCCTTTGCTAGGACAGCTGCACATGTGCATAATTAATTTTAAAATTTAATTTTATATAAAGGAGTTGGCGGATTTACGGGCTTTTTAAAGGCTTTGAGACACGTCTAAAGGAATAAAAGCTTTAACATTCTAACCTCAAACTTTTTTTTAGATTTCTGCTAGACTATTTTTGTTGTTGTAAAAATAGTACTTAACAAGTGAGCTCAAAACTAGGGAATATTCTAGTTTTCTAGTATTCACTTCCAAATGAATAGAATGTTCCGCCATACTTTTTCGAAAAGATGCGAAAAACAACGACCAGCAGCCAAGGTGAGCAGTGTAACGAAAATGTTGCTGAAGACAGATGACGCCGGTGATGATGATGATGCGGTTGACTTTGCCACAACAACGCCGACGTCGGCAACGACAACTTGACATGGGAGCCGAGGCTGGTGACTAGAAAAGACAGGCGGGGTGAAAGCCTCCGATCCAGCCTCCACCGCCTGGTGGTGATGTTTGTTCAGAGCCCCTGCCACAGCACCTTCTCTCATTTTCCCTTGGCTCCCATAAACGGAACAAAACTCCTCACGACGGCGATGAAATTGACGTATAAAGTCAACGCCGTCAACAAAGTCTCTCTGCCATTGGCGTCTCCCTTTCTCCAGTTCTCCAACTCATCGGTGAGCACATGACAGCACTTTTGAGGCATGTGTGTGGCACGTTCAGCATTTAGCATTTATTGTGCCTATGTATTTGTTTTCTTTTTTTTTTGTTGGGGCACCCCAAAATTGAATTGAAAAACTTGCGGAATGGTGCCTAGAACAGATCTTCCAGTTATGTTCCCGCTTTTTATTAAACCCGCTCTGCCAAAGTTTCCGTTTGAAATGGTTTAGTATGTAAATGAGTTTTAAAACGTAGGTTATGTCTGGGTTACTCCTATTTGCCAACTTTGATGAAGTTGGCAAAGAAGAACAGCAAAGGATGGGTGGGTAAGCACATTCTTTTCTGATTTGTGCCTTTGTTTTTGTCGTGCAGGAAATTAGAAATCTTTTCACACAGCCACATACCATCTCTGCCGTCCTCGTTGTGTGCGTGTGGAAAACCAAAGAAAATTAGAAAGCAAACTGGTTTGGCTGCCATTACAGACATTGGCATTTATATGTCGAGTTAATTAAAAGAAAACTAGTTATGCTAGTACTGCTCCTGCACCAAGAAAAAGTCATTAAAAAGTAGGAAAGAAGTCGGATTCGAAGCCAGAGTTGTCTGTCAGGCAGTGCGTATGATTGATAATGAGTTGAGAGTCAAGAAAACGAGGAGGAGAAGCTGAAAGAAAGGAGCTCTGTTGAGACATCTTCATTTTTCTCGGCTCATCCTGTCTGGGCAATGCAAAGAATGCACATTTCCTGCAACGGAACTTATTATTTTATTGCACTTGGCTCGGACACTTTTACAGACCATCCCTTGAAAGTACCCTATTGTGTGCGCCCAGAACTGTCATTGTTGTCCTGCCAGCTCCTGCTGGGTAACTCCTCCGCCGCCCCGACCGTCAACTGCGGTGTTCCCTGGTGGGCAACCTTAAGACATCGCTGCGGGCGTTCCCCAGTGCCGAGCAATAGATATTAACATGGGTTTGTTCGGCGGTTGAAATGGAAGGGGAAACGACTCCGATACTGGCAGTGACGAGCTTCTAATGGTGGCTCCATTGTCATACCTGCACGTCCAATTTACATATTGCCAGCCCAGTAAGGCAGTGGGATATTCACGTGAGTAAAACTGGATGGAGCTAAAATGGTAAATTCAAATTTACTTTCATCTTTGATGCGGGCAGATGGCTGGTTAAGTGGTTTTCAGATTTTAAGTCCTATAATTAAAAGTTCAAGTCAGTTTGATTTAAAGGACATGCTTCCTAACGAAAGCTCTTGGCAATTTTCCATTTTTGATTTTAACCTCAAATATATAGGGAACAAGTTATATACACCAAAGTTAATTTACGCATAGTTTAAATATAAAATTCTTTTTATGATAAGGAAAATACATATTTAAATGTTATGAAACTAATTTTCTTTGGAAAAACGACTTGTCGACTATTCATTTTCGTCATCGTAGTTGACCTGACATTAATCACCACATACACTGGTTATTCTTCTGAGCTGCTAAATGGGAGGACAAAAACCTCCGACTGCCCCACCAGTTATCCTTTCAAATGTTAAGTGCAGCATTCTCGCACAAATTATGCGCATTTTTGGCGGAGAGTCTAAGCTTCAGAATTGTACTTCTCTCAGTATCTGGGTTTTTCTGTTTAGGTGAGCTGGGCCACCGTTACATGGGGAATTAGTCCGCATAATTTCATAAACAACTCTGACATCAAGGGGCGAGGAAGAGGGTGTGGAGCCGAGGGAAATGACAGGAAGCTTTTGGTAGTCATCGCGTTGGTCGCTGCGCAAATATTTCTTCTACCCCCAGGGAATGATTTCTGCCTGATGCTGCCGGCAGCATTAGTACATATCCGAACATATGCATATGTACAGGGGGTACATCGAGCTATGCCGGGAATTTGTGGGAAGGAGCCAGGGACGGAGCCAGCGAAAAATGTGGACGAGTATCTGTACTAAATTGCATATGAAGTGATTTCAAGCGTAAGAAATGCCCCAACAACAACAGCAGAAGTACATCAATATTATATATACAGATATATGTACGGGTACATACACATATGAGTAACAGCGTTTGGAATATGCGGAAAACTTGGCGCAGGTTCAACAAAAAATTCACAAAAAATAAGAGAGAAGAATTTTATATCAAAATTACAAACAGGCCCAGGACAGGGGCCAACTCTGCCAACAAATGTGGATGATGAACGAGTCCGGTTGGGGACCCTCTCGTCCTCATTGTTGTTGTTCAGCCAAAAGTGCCGGAAGTCGTGAACTCTGCATGGGAATGTGATTAAATGCACTGCTGGCACTTTGTGCATAAAACTAATTTGGCTAATTTCATGATTTATTGGTCCGAGTGAAAAATTATAAATGTTGAAATGTCAAATTTAAATTTTATAAATGAATTTTAAAATGATTTATGTGTGACAAACTAACCATTTTATTTTCATCTTTCTCTTTACAGCTTAGGCACCCAATAAACATACATCTCCTAATGCATCAGCTAAGCAACAGTATTTTTGCTCAACAATAAATTTACGAAAACTCACAAGGCAAAAAATACAAGAATATTTTAATAGCCGTGATTATTTGTAGCATTTCAATAAAAGCACTGAAGATACGAGCAGCAAAGAGAACGCAGCGAGCTTAAGCCAACAACGTAGTACGACTAGCAAAAGACACCACCAATTTAATTTTTATCTAGAAAACCATACAATACCGCAAGCAAAGTAGCCAAAATCTCTTATGTATAGTATATGTATCGATCATTTATGATTGACACATATCAAAGTTATATTTACAAAACCCATAACTTAGTCGGAAAGTGAGCCCATAAAAAGACAAAACAACTGCTGCGATACAGACCGCTGAATACGGTCAGATCCAGATACATTTTCATCTAAACCGAGTGAAGACAAAGGCAGCAAAATAGATACCATGGAAGACAATAACACGAGCAGCAGTGCGGGCGGTGCGTCCATCAAACACGAGGATCCATCGGTGACACTCACAATAAGGCTGATTATGCAAGGAAAGGTAAGTTGGAAAAAATGGTAAATTTAATTTAACTTAAGGTAAATTAAATGTAATAAAACTTTCAATTGGGTTTAAGCTGGTCGTATCCTGCTGTTGGGTCTCAATAATTTAAAACGCCACCAAAATATTAATGGTGTCAAAATTAAGAATTGAAATGTATAAGTAATTTATGACATTGAGTATTTAAAATTAGTATATAACTCAAATGTATCTTGTTCTGGACTGCTAACAATAGGTATCCGTCTGTAGGAAAGTTTTATATGTGTCAGAGACATGGAGTTGACAACTTCTTAAAAAATATTATAGACCATTTTAATAGAAAACAATCCCTTTGGAGCCACTTTAATGCAGAAGTGGGCCCCCGATTGGGCTCTCCAACTCCACCCGCTTTAAACTGGGTACAAATGTCTATTAAAATATGAACGCTTTTATGCACACCATTGAGTTCTGACATCTTAAATATTTATAGACCTTTTTTCAATAGCACAAAAATCAATAAAGAGGATGGAAAAAGTTGCGCAGAATGTGAGGCAAATAAAAAGCTGCCTGGCCAGAGCAAACATTAATGAAAAAATTACAAATTAACGCGTGCATTTTGTATGCAAATTAAAATTAAATACGCGCCACGTCACGCATTATGCCATCGCGTTTAAGGTAAATGATATGGTGCAGTGAGGGGAAATGACGGGGTAGACAGATATATAGGTATGTATATGAATACGGAGAGATATAAATACGGGGCCATAAAAATGAGACGAAGTAAGGCAACAGCTATTAAACAATCATTACGGCTCCCAGATATGAGTAATAAAAAAGCAAAACAAATAAAATACATCAATTTATAAATTGTTTTCGTTGCGTACAATAACATAAGTCGTACATACCTACAAAGTACATATATGTAAATGGTGCATGGAGCAACTGACAGGTAGGACTAACGGACTACATCGCATAGCATCTGCCTGTGGGACAACGGGTTAAACCAGTCGCAAAAAGATTGCATATAAACAATTTAGTATTAAAATATTTGCATGGACAAAATTAACGACGAAGCGGGTTCGGGAGCTCATTGTTTGTGCTTAAATCCAGGTAAATGTTTTGATTGCAATTTCCCAGCAGAAACACCCTAAGGCGAGCAATTTTCAAAATAAAGTAAAATAAAACTATACTAGTTGTTGCATTCTTTATTTTTTATATCGTCGTTTATCAACATGCAGCAACTTGTTTTTTTTTGTATAGCCATATTGCCCACATGTAAAATTATAATTATGTTTAGATTTGGAGTAGCTATGATTTTCATATCATTAAATCGTTAAAATCATTATATTGATTTTAATAGCCTCCCTTAAAAGGTGCAGCAAATACTTCAGCTTCCATAGCCATGGTATTCCAACAAAGATATTGTTTACCTTTAAAATGCAGCCGCTTTATTTCAGGCAGTGATTCACAGCAGCCGAAGTAGTCAAGATAAAAGCGGCATTAAACAAAGAGATAGAAAACCCGACACTAAATAGCTGCTTATTTATTTAATAACAGTCAACAACCATTAAAAACTATTATTCAACCACATTACCCGCCAACAACAATCCAGAAAAGGCTGTCACGCAAATCCGCAGCGTCGTTGTTGTTTCTTGGTTTTGAGTTAAGATGCGATGCGATGAGGCTTGCCACTTCAGAAATGTTAGGCAGAAGACGGAGGGCTGGTAAAACTCCGACTCTCGAGAACGTGTTGAGCTGGCAAAGCTGTCATTTATCTTTTTAGCCTTATTCTCCCATTAGGCGACAGAAAACGCAGACTTGCCGCTTCAGATTTGCCCAGGCATCGATATAATTATAAATTCGGTCGTTGTTGAATATTATTTTTATACCCAAAGCAATTGAAAGGCCGAGACAGGTGCAGATAAGACGACAAGCCAGTGCAACGAGGTGTGCGGAAGGGGATTCTTACATGATGTGTAGTTGAAAATTGGCAAAAAGGCCAGAAATATGTTCAGACGCGACAATTTATGGCAGATATAGCAGGCAAATAGACAAAGAAAGCAAAATTAAGCCAAAATGGAGTGGGGTAATGCTGTGGAAGTGTCTTCCTAGCAGAGATATTCCTACCTGGTGCGGGATCCCTCCGCCGATCACGAGTCTCTTGAATAATTGCGCACTTTTTGGCTTTTACACAATATAGTGGCGAGAAAGTCGTCTGTATAGGAACAAATATTGTGTAAATGCAAATTCTGCACATTTTCTGAGATTTTCTTTTTTTTTTGTAAACGCAAGGATTCGGGCAATAAATTCCCAAGACACTTTTGTACGGCGCCGACAGGCTAAGGCTGTCGTTTGTTGTTGGTCTTTTGATCGATAGTTATAGATTAGCATGATTTATGCGATTTTTTCAACAGCCGCGCAGATGTGAATAAATTTGAAGCGCAATGCAAATCAAAGTGGCAAGCGGGAAAAAAACGACAGCGGCAAATAAACAGGCAACTACTGTCAACTGAGTTGGCAGAAAATTGAATAAAGCACAAATCTCGGCATCCGTATCGATATCGATATTGTTTAATTGTCTTTAAAGAGTGACGACCATTGTTACCTAAAGGAAAAACAAAACTAGCTATTAAAACAAAAATACCAAATTTGTTATGATATTCATAATTCACTTAATATTTAAAATATTATTTTATCCCGACTTTGCAAACGAAAATTGGCAACGAATGGCTAACATTTTAATAATTACTGTAGCAATACATTTTCCACGTTAATTGAAAAAAACGTGAAAAGCAAAATGAATTTAATAAAAGGTAAAAGTAACTTAATTATGATTAATTTGAATCATCATTCCATAAATCTACAACCAGACCATAATTGCAATAAGTTATTAATGGAAAAATATTATTTTAGGTAGATAAAGATATATAGTATCCAATCCATCCAGTCAACGACACAACTGGTGGGGAGTGGTACAAGGTCATCGCCAGAACCAAAGTTGCCATTGTTAAGCAAGTATTTTTTGGTATTTTCCTGCGTCTCTAATTAACTTTGGCTTATTAGTTTCATGCAGAAAGTCGCTTTCCGACCCGGGGTCTGAGTCAGAGGCACAGTTGCAGTCGCGTCCAAAGTCGTGATGCAGTTAATTAATTTATGAAAAATGAAAACAGAAACGCGAGGAAAAAATAAACAACTTTGCCATGCAATCGAGCGACAGAGTGCGCAAAAAACACCTTTTTCTTTTGTTTTGCGCCCGGCGGTTGGGTTTTAGGTTTTTCTCTTCACCTTTTTATTTCTTGGCAGCCAACCGCAAATTGCATAGAAAAGAAAACGTAATGTGGGTTGCTCTCTCGCCTAGAATTGTCAGGGCAGTAGACAGAAATATTTGTTGCAGTTGTTCTTATTTTTGAATCATGCATTTTTAATTAGTGAAATTGCACGACGCCGACGACGGCACCTTTATGCGAATTTTCATCACAGTCTGCCAAATTTCAGAAGCACTTGTCTTATTTTAATTAACTATTTTTCGGAGCGTCAGACTTTAGGGCAGCTTGTGTAATGAATTCAAGGTAGGAATGGATATTTCGATGACGGTTCTATGGCTTATTAGTTGGTTGTTTTATGTTTTTCAATTCAATTACTTAAATTACGGTTTAGATTTCCATGCCAGGTTTGCCCTGCAGAGCGCATTTCAGTTTCACTTCGCCTGCAGGGGACATTTCTCATTCGTCCGTGCGTTGTTTTCGTTATTTAATCAAATTAAAAATATGCCACTTGCTGCGTGGCATGGCCCTGTCCTGCATCTGGTCCTGGCAAATTGTAAATAATTTAATTGTAAAATTTTTTTCGTTTCGCTTGCACAACAACAACACAACGGCCAAAAATCCGATATAAAAAGTTTCGCAGGGCGACAAATGCACTGCATGATTTATTGGATGAGGTAGCGGAGGGGCGGCACATGTGTGCCACAGCAGGCCATATGTGCGCACCCCCGCCCCCTTGTCACATTGCATTTTCCAACGTTTGTGGCCAGTTTTTCTTGCATTTTTCTTTGGCGATCAGCGGCAGCAGCAGCTCCCATAAATGGTTCTCACGGTTTTGCAATTGCTGTCGGAGATTTTTGCTGCTGATGGTGTTGTTAGTGTGGCTGCTGTTTTCTTGTTGCTGCAATTCACTTATTTTTATACAATTTCCAACGCCACCACACATTAAAAACAAAATCCGCAAAGATCAAAAAAAGGGGAAAAACATGAAACATGTCATGCTACTCGAACTTTTTTTTTGAGTTGTTGTCTGAGCTAAAGCCAAAGTCGCGATTGTTTTCTTTACTCTTTTCTCCGCATTTACTGTCTGCTCCACTAACATCAAAAAACCTTATTTTCCCCTACTACCTACCTTTTAGCTGCTTTTATTGTGGCCCACAATTAGCGCTGTCTATTCTTTGGACTTCAACTTTAATGTGTTTTCAGTTATTGTTTGTTTTTTTCTCCGATGGCCATTGTTATTGCCATAATCTTCATGGCAGGCCGTGTTTCGTCTTATAGTGATAAATGGAACTAGCCGTATTTTGCGCTTGGCTTGATATGGTGTGGGAAAATATAAACATTTATGCACAGTCAATTAAGGAAGAGTTTGCTAATCTATATTTTATAGTTATACAACAAGGGGTCAACCAGGCAAATAACTAGCCTGGAACAACTCAACTTTAGATGGAATAATTTAAGAACGTTCTTAAGTAACTTTTAACTTTTATACGAGCATGTACAATTTTTGATCTAAATAATAATAGCTTCATAGATTTGTGTAGGTTCCTTTTCTTTCTATCTAAAGGATTTTTACATTGTTATTTCAAGGCTCATTTTTACTAAAGGTCAGTAGATTCGTAGTAAGCTCTTGTGAAAAACAAAACAAAATCAATAACAACCGAACAATCAAAACTTATTTCCTGACCGCAGAATGGAATGTTGGCATTCTGAAACGGCTCCCTGCATGTCAACTTTTCCTATGCATATTTTATGCAAGCAATCCAATGCGAAACGGGCTGAGTCCAACACACTGAGGACCGAACCCAAAACATTCAACAAAAGGCAGTCGAAAATTTTCCAGCTGGACCGCAAAGTGTTTTTTGCATACGAAAATCGCACGCATGTGGAAATCGGAAAATGCGAAAATGGCAAATGCGATTGTTCATTGTTGCAGGAGTTGTGTGGAGGAATGCTGTGAATTTAATTGCCGGCGAGCAGAACAGCAGGGGATTGGTGGGGTTAAGTTGGCAAAGGCCAAATCAATGCAATCAAGTGAAAGTCCCGAATTCCGCTCTATTCACTGTAATAAAACGGTGGGTGACGAAGGAGGCAGGAGGCCGGAGGCTGGAGGGATCAAGCTATGTCGGGCAGATCCGATTTATGCAAATTGCGCAAACTTCTGAACGGAACTGGCTCGCAATAGCAACGAGATAATTGAATGGAAGCAGCGGGCGGGTCGAGGGAACCGGACGGATATCAGAGCGGCTTTTGGCCACATTATTAATGATGATGAGGCCGAGGCGCTGATGAGCAGCCATCAACCTGAATGGTTATGGGGGACACCGAAAGTGCCCAGTCTCTAGGCCGCGCCACACTTAGATACCATTTACGCAGCTACAATTTATATCTGCACAAGTCTGTGACAGCAAACTTGTCCTATAAATTATACTGGCCGCCGAGAAATTCGTCTATAAGTGCAGACAGGCGTAAAAACGCATCTGAGATGGGTTCGCTGCCGTTCAACGATAATTACGCCAATAATTATGCCAATTCGCTCTGACATTTGTGTACAATAAATATCCACACAACCGAGTAAACGGGTGTGCATCCATTTCGCCCTCGTGGGCACAAATATTCTGTCGAAGAGTGGCCAGAATGCAAGCAGCGCATAAAAATTCGGGTAATGTCAGGGGCCGATGGGAGGACGGGCGATTCCCTCGCACATTGTTTTGCCCAGTTTGCATTTTGTCTGGCAAGCTGCCCGCACCAAGATATATTAGTTGGGTTTGGGTGCGCTCTTTTAGTCTGGCACAATGGATTGCTGCACTTTGGATTTGTGAAGGTTGTTCTATGGTTTATGGCCAGAAAATTGAATGGCTGCGAGTGGCAACATTTTAACATGACCACAGAAATTGTTAGAAATCTAAATGGGTTGGTAGCAAACATTTTAAGTAGAAATTAGTTTGTAAATTGGTTGGTTATCTTTAAAGAATGTTTGATAAACAAATATGCCCTAAAGTCAGAGTTGAGTCTTAAAGTTCTGCAAAAGATATACTTTAGTCCGCCTTTAAGGTGGTTGAATAAATTAACAGTGTTCCGTTATTAAAATTGATTGATATATTATATTAAATACCCATAGGGTGGGCATAAGGAAAAACAATTGCTGGGCAAATGGAGGAGACATCTTTGCCATTCCCTCTTCGTACTTTATAGTTCCTCCGTTTGCGCTCTGTTTTAATTTTTCGCAATGGTTTTTTGTTAAAAACCCAGTTACTGGCTGTGGCAGCGCCGATATTTACAATCAATTAAAACGCGTAAAACGCTCTGGCCGCAAATTTCATTACGTGCGACAGTTCCCTGCGACGACAGGCGAGTGACTGTGAAAGGGAAATGTGTTCGCTTCGGGCTTGGTTTGGGTTTCTGGTTGCCACTGTGGGCATTGGGGGTGTGGCGCGTGTGAATTGCTTTCTGTGGCAATTAAATATGCAAAAGTAGTTACACACACGATGCCTCTCTTTGGTGTATGCTCCGGCATAATATCACTTAATATTTAATCAAATTTGAGCATCGTCGTTGACAGTGGCAGACAAAAAAACGAAACTCGCTTAAAGTGTTTTCGATGTCTGCAGACGGCGGAGGGTGGAAGTTGATGGCCTTGGGCAAGATACATCTTAAGAGCATTTAAAAGTTACTTTCCAACATGTTTTCCAACTATGCTCAACACATTTTCTGAATTTTGTCTCTTTGCAGGAAGTTGGTAGTATTATTGGTAAAAAGGGTGAAATTGTCAACAGATTTCGTGAAGAGGTAAGCCTACTAAGCCCTATACTCCATAAAGGGATTTTGTTAATTTTATGATTTATCCTCAGTCTGGTGCCAAAATCAACATTTCGGATGGCTCATGCCCGGAACGGATTGTGACTGTGTCTGGTACAACTAATGCAATCTTTTCGGCATTTACGCTTATTACAAAGAAGTTCGAAGAGGTATGTGTGCGGTACAACTAGCAAGTCCCTCTAATTAACGTCCCCAAATCCCAATTATTTCCGTTTCACATTACTAACTTCTGACCCGTTTTAGTGGTGCTCGCAGTTCAATGATGTAGGCAAAGTTGGCAAAACTCAAATACCTATTCGATTGATTGTACCCGCCAGTCAATGTGGATCGTTAATTGGTAAGTGGGTTGTAGTTGACCACAGTCATAAATACTAATGCTATTTATTCACACTCGGTGCAGGCAAGAGTGGTTCCAAGATCAAAGAAATTCGCCAGACCACGGGCTGCTCTATCCAAGTGGCCAGTGAAATGCTGCCCAATTCGACGGAGCGGGCGGTTACCTTGAGCGGCAGTGCCGAGCAGATTACCCAGTGCATCTATCAGATATGTCTTGTCATGTTGGAGGTGAGTCTGCTGTATATTAACAGGATAATCAGCTTCAACCTAAAAACACTAAACTATTTTATAAACAAACGAAATTCCTTAAAAAAGGTACAAGAACAAATTCAATGTTAAGCTTTAATAATTATTAGAAATATGACTTTAATTTTCGAAAGGTTTTTTATTGGTAAATTTATGTTACTTGCCTTGCATGTGTTGAACATCTATGTTAGCCAGTTAGAGTTTATGTACTAACTAACTATTATTTTGGTTAACAGTCCCCGCCACGCGGTGCTACCATCCCGTACCGACCAAAACCGCAGGTTACTGGCCCCGTAATCCTGGCCAATGGACAGGCCTTCACCATTCAAGGAAACTACGCAGTGCCCACACAAGAGGTATGTAGGTGATCGCAATGGACGATTTTTTAAGAAAACCAGGCTAAACGTGTTGTTAAGATCAGTGAACAGTGTTGTGTACTCTATTGCCAGCCACTGCAGCTATATCTCGCTCTGTCTCTATCTTAACCGACCTCACATAAGTCCAGCTAAACAATTTTGTATCTATTTGATTTTGCCCAGACCTACTCCAAATATCTTTTTGGTTATTGCGCGTCTTTACTTTTTGTTTTCCTCTTAATATCTCTTTAGTTCATGTCACTCTATTTCTCTGTCTATATTTCTCTATCTTGTGTTTCCGCCGATAACCCAGATCCACCTGCTCGTCTCTATAGAACCCGATTATAATTTGCGTCACCGTCCACGAGTCCTTCCCCTCTTTCTCCATAAACTTCTTACTTGGAGACCCCTGAAAGATGCCCAGACAAGAACCTTCAAAGATTTGTGACCCGTTTTTGACCCTTTTGAACCCCTCAATCTACTGTACTGATTACCACAACCGATTCCGATACCGATACCGATAACCGCTCCCTATCGTCGTACCCATATTGATATTCATCTATTTTCAAGTCCAAGTGGTGACCCTGATCAGTGAACTAATGTGTTAACAAACTTTACAGCCATCGAATCGACGATATTAATTAACGAAACACTTTTAAATTAAACTTTAAATATGTATTTTTGTTTTGTTTTTAGTTTCTTTTGCACTCTCTTCTCTCAGGTTAAGAGCGTGTGGCTGCGAGGAGAGTGCGTGCGCGATCGGTCTCTCTCTCAGTCTCCCCGGCATCTGTCTCTGTCTCACTGCGAGAGTCTCCGGGAATCTCCGAGAATCGAATCCGCAGCATCCTGAGGGGAGAATCGTTGGGTTCCACCTCAGAGAAAAATGTTCAAGGCGTGGCGAGGCGAGGCGAGTGAGTTAGTGTGAAAGAAAGAAAGGCTCGCGGGGAGCGGGGGCTAGAACTTTCTCTCTTCACTCTCTGCTCAGTCTCTCTATGTCTCTAAGTTCTGTTCTGAAGAGGGCTCTCTGGCACCGTGTGTGAAGAAGTATGTTCAAACTACACTAGTCCACCTCTCTCTCCAAACCCATCTACAAACATATCTCCGCCATATCTATCCAGCCCAAAAGTAAAAATCTTTTTATCGAAATCCTCAACACACAACAAGAACCACAAAATATAAAACTCCTCTTTGAGCGCCAGTTAACTAATCGTTTCGTATCAAAAATTGAAGTATTCGAAACCCATCTATATATTCTTATATATATTTATATATATATGTATATATATTATATACACATATTTGCCAAAGTCCCGCGTTCTTTTGTTATCTCTCTTGATTTTTGTGTAGTACAGCCAATCATTGAAATTAAGTTTTCTATACCAACAGATAAATCCAAATAACCAACATTAACAAAACTGCGAAGCTCGCTGCAAACATATTTTCGAGAGTTACATAAGTTTCCACAACAATGCAATTAGCAACTGCAACAACCACATACTATTCCAATATCATCCCTCCTGAGCCCTTAATACTTTTTCGCCACTCTTTCCGCATCAATCAATATTGTTTATAACTCTGTTAAAAAATCCCATACCAAAATTGAATTTTGTGCTCTACAGAACAACAGTAAACTGAAAACAAAAGAAAAACAAACAACAAACAAATTTTATTCGATCCAGTTGAACGCAGCCCACAGTACAGTCAGTCCAGAACAAGTACAGTACATCACAGGACAGTAAAGTTCAGTTCAGTTCTCCGACCTTCAGAGCCCCCCTCGCCAGCCATTGCCCCAACGAAAAATAAAAGTTTCTCAAAACTAAAACAGACAAAGTTTTGTTGTCGCATCAAATTCAATTAATGTCCAGAAAAGAATTTAATAAATCAAAACTAGTTGTACCATCCATTTGCGATCTCTCTCTCTCTGTCTCTCTCCCACAAATCGCTCTCTCTCTCACTCTCTCCTCCTGGTCCTGGTTATTGTCGGTGTTAGTTTACAATTCGTTAGCCTATTGCAACATGTAGTGTGTAAAACCCCCACAGTTGTCAATTTGGTTCACAATGGGTACAGTTTGAGCTTCGGTTAAATATATAATATATAGAGTGATTCCGCCATAAGAGTACCCAATGTGACTTTGATTTGCCATATCAGTCCAGGAAGTATGTCGACAACTGTGTCTCCTCCTGCGCTTATCTGTCGGCACTAGTCCCACATTCTTAGAGTCCTTCATGATGTCGTATGACCCTGACACCCGTGGTTCCCTTGCGCTCTGAAACCGCCCCAAACAAAGTAAAAGCCCATTCTCTGTCCCTCCTCTTAGATGCCATCATTTGTTTTTAGTATACCATCCTCCCAATATCATTTATACTTTGTTCTACGATGCAAAGAGTCCCGTTGATAATCCCCGCCTTGACACCAGAAACTTGCACACACGACTCGAAAGCTTTATCCAAGAGTTTCTCTAGCGATACGTCTATATTTAAACATGTATCTGATAAGCTTACATCTCTCCATAGCAACTACAAAGTTAAGATCTTAATTAACTTGCTTTGAAAGACATTTATTTGTGGTATACAATTTTCGTTCTTCTACTTTTCTTTCTTCCTTGGTCACATATTTTGAATCAAAAAAAAAAATACACGAAAACAAAATTGTAACTGCACACACGCACACCAAACACATACACAACCATAATGATCAATCAATCAATTAATCGAACATAGACCTGTCCAGTATTTCCACTTGCTCTGGCTACCGGCGGTCTACATGCTGGTATCTCAGGCTTGGCGGATCCTTTGTTAAAGGGGGCACATTTACAAGGAGCGATACCAGCACACCACCATCACCTACAGCAAATGCCCGATGTGAGTTTTTAGCTATCGATGCGATTCGGTTCAAAAACACGAATAATCTCTACCAGACTCTTGAAAGAAATTGTATTCGTTTAACCATTATAATCAAACGCAACATGACCCGAGAATCCAACTCCACCAGGCAGAGCATGATAATGTACCGCCCCCTGAAACCTGCCTGCAGTCCCAAGCACCAGACGATAACACACTCAGAATAAACTTTAAAATTCGGATCAAACAAAAACTTCTTAATTCTTAATTTTCATGGTGTGGGTAATTTACCATAGCTTATAATCAATAACTCTGAGAAACAGCAACATTGTTTATACTCGCTCTAATCACAGATAATTTAATTTAATTTATGTTCAAAAAGTAAATTTGTGATAAAAAAAAACAAAATGAAAAGCGATTGCAAGCGTTATTAAATTTAAAAACATTACATTTATGAAGTTTTCAAAAAAGGTTCAACTCAAAAAGGTTTTTTCCGAACAAAAAAAAATTAATTACTAAAAAATTCGACTCCCTTAAACGAATTATAAAAATAAACTATTTTAGATTTTGTTAAATAACTTTATAAAACGTGCACTGTTTTTTGTGTTGCTTGCCTTAAATAAACTTAAAGTTGTTAGTTAATACTTAAAGATTCCACAGCTATTCTCTTGAAAGTAAAATTTGAACATAATAAAATAAAATACAAAAATTTGTAGCAAAAGAGTAAACAAAATATAAGTAATAATAATGTAAGATATATAAAAAAATGATAAAATCGTTCTGAGCATAAGCTTGGTATTTTGCTCACCCAGAGCTTGGTCCAGTGAAATTAACCGTTTGATCGCCAAAAAATAAACAAATTTTTTCTGAGTGTAGATAGCTGTGCTCGTGTGTTGCTTTTGTATTTCTACCCTCCATAGTAACTTCCTCAGTAGCCCCAAGTTCCGGTTTTTGTAGCTTGTGTACCCAGTTTACTACCTCTGGCATTTCTTTTACGATCCCCTGTCGGCGCAACCGTTGGCCGCATTTCAATGACATTAGCATTGGGCCAACTGCAACTCGTGGTGCAAGTCCAGGTCCCTGAAGTCGTTGCCGCCACAAAGTCGTCGGTCGAAGTCACACTAAAAATCAGACCAAAGGGACTTGGAATACGAGGACCAAAGCGAACCCTTTATCCCAGCCAAAAGTCATCAAATAATGCACTTTATGGTCCCCTTGCTCTTTCCTTTCTAAAATTAAAGTTTTTCGTAGTTTTGGAAAATTGTTTCAACTTGTTTTCTTTCTATATGTATCTGTGTGTTTGCCGTTGTGTTGTGTGCTTGGCAAGAAGTGTTTGTTAATATGCCAACACACAAGTTTTTGTGACAGTTTTTCCTAGATAATCCATTATAGTTTCTCCCGCCCCGCCCGCTCTCTCCCTCTCTGTCACAGAACTTTTTATTGAGTTGCAATTCATTTTTGGGTCATAAAATATTTCCATAGCGCATGTTTTATTTGTTTCATTTGAAATTCGTATTGCATTTTGATAAATATTTCAGTTCTTGTTTCCTAAGCTCACACACAGACACTCATATGCATTCCCCATCCACACACACATACAGAAGCATCTCTCCCACTCACACAGGCACACAGAAATAAAAGCTCACAAAGCATTTTAATATTGTATGATTTATTTGAGATTTTCTCTATTTCTTTTTTGTGCGCTCCTTTCTAGTGAATAATCTATCCGCTGCCTCCATTTCCCCTTCTCCCTAAGCTGCATTCAGATGCAATTATTCGAAACGTATTTGCAAGTGTTGCATTTGATTTGATTAATTTATGAAGCGCGTGCATAGCCCCCATTTTCCTCCCCAAAGTCACCCCCATTCCGAGTCCTAGTTTATATGCACATGTGTGCGTGCCTGTCAGTGTGTGTATGTTATTTGCTGTAGGTGTTATTGGTGAAAAAAGAAAATAAAAAAACTTCAGAACGCATTGAATTTTGCCCCAAGTAAGGGCAAACCAAACCAGACTTAGGAAACATATAAATGAAATCATTTACAAAAGCATTAGCATACTTTTTGGAGTAAACTCAAGTATAAAAATGAAAGATATTTTAAGGCAGTTCTAATTCCGTTTGGACTAAGTCGGTTATTTGAGAAGCACTCAAGCGTAGACTTCCCTTAGGTGTATCCTTTGTAAATCTATTCAATGTGTCAACTTTCTCTCTTTCTCTCCCTCTGTCCATCCATCTATTTGTCTCTGTACTTGTATATTTTGTAAAGCCAACTTGTAAATTGTGTAGAAACATAATCCAAAACAAAACACGACAAAAATGTAAGACAGCGGAGAATTCAGATCCATACACATCAGCGTACACTGTACAAAAATACTTACACACACAACCATTGCCGAGCCCCTGGCTTCATGTACAAAGAATTATACAATCCGCATTACTATCCACTCGGTGGTGTATGTAAAAAGAGCTGAAGATGGAGTAAATCTTGTATCCCGTTTGCTTTTGCCTTTTGCATTCTGTTCTTGTAACTATTTGTTTGATGCTTTTGCGTTTCTGTTCCTGTTTCCTTTTCCGTTCCAACCTCTTTCCTTCTGTTATGTTCCATCTGCGTTACCTATTACTGAAAGTTGACGCGCGTTGTGTTGTGATCTTGTGATCTCTCCCTGCCCTCTGCCCCCAAAAACAGACCCCGCCCCTAAGATAAATATATGATAATTAACCCAACTGTATACATACACACACACCTTAACCCACGAAGCCCCTGAACCTCAAAGAAAATGGTAAAATCCTAACCTAATGCGTTTTGTCCTCTTTCCCGCTCTGCGAACAGGTGGCGAAGAACCCTCTGGCCAGTCTGGCTGCCTTGGGTCTGGCTGGGATGAATCCGGCCAGCACTGGGGGCATCAACCACACAGGTGAGTTGAGCGCTTCTGCGGCCAGATGCCAGACAGATTTCCAATCTAATCTAGGCTCTGCCCCAGCAGCCTTGGCTGCACTGGCTGGGTCGCAACTGCGTACAGCGAATCCCGCGAACCGAGCCCAGCAGCAGCAGCATGAGATGACCGTCTCAAACGACCTGATTGGCTGCATCATTGGCAAGGGCGGCACCAAGATTGCCGAAATCCGCCAAATCTCCGGCGCCATGATTCGGATCTCCAATTGTGAGGAGCGCGAGGGCGGCAACACCGACCGCACCATCACCATCAGCGGCAATCCGGACTCGGTGGCCCTGGCCCAATACTTAATCAATATGAGGTGAGTGCATCGATCTTGTCCTCCCTTTTATCAGCTATCTCTCTGTATGCGTGAGCGTTTGTTGCGTGTGTTGTTGTCTAATATCAATTTTGTCGAATTGACTTGCTAATTGACAAAGAGAAGGTATAAGGAGGTCGTCGGTCGTAGGTTATAGGTGAACTCTCATTCGCGGAGTGGCGGTGCGTTCAAATGTCCAGACCTGAACGTGGCCCGGGGAGGTGGGTAGGTTGAAGGGTGAAAGACAAAGGGCGAAGGTGAAGCGGGAGGGTCAGGGGTTTAACACGAATCCGTAGCCTAAGCCATACACATGTCCTAGCCTGTAAGTCGTAAGCCCGGCAAAGCCAAAACTAGCACCACAAATCGTATAATTTTCCACCCTCACACCCCTAGATCTTAGTCCACAACGAACGCTAGCCTAACCACTGTTCTAGCTAATAGAAAACTATAAATATCTAATTGTATAAACCTAGCATCTAGTCTTACCAACCATGTATAATATAAAAGTTTAGCAGGCCCCGGCCGAATCCTAGGATGAGCAGGAGGCGGATGATTATGAGGATGAAGGGGCCAGCATCGAGTTAATCTACGCATCGCACACTTTTCACACAACTGAAAATGACTATCAAAAAGAAAAGAAAAACTGGACCTGATCCAATTGGTACTTCAAACTGCAGTTCAACTCCAAAACGATCCAAACCCTCTCCCCGCCCAAAATACAAACCGACCCAGCCGAATCCCACCACCTGTTCATCCTCCAAATCAAACAAACTCTTTCGGTCCATGCCTCCCCATTAAAAGAGAACAGCTCACCTAAAGTTTTCTACTCCTACCATCCAAAATTTGAACGCCGCTCTCCCACCAAAACCCCCCCAAATCGCTGAAAAAGCTCTTCTTCTTAATATCTCTCTCCGTCAACTCCGAACCGTTCCTCCACACAAAACCTCCTTAACCTTTTGCATAACAAAACACGAAAAGAATCGATAAAAGATCAAATAAAAACCAACTCAATTCCACAAAATCGAAAAAGATCCAAATGTTTTGAAAATACCTACCACCTGCCAGAAAGCAAAAAAGAAACCGAAACAAATACCAACAATATCCCAATTTGTTCCTTTCTTTCTCTCTCTCTTTCTATCTACCTTAACCGAACCTCATCCACAGTGTTGAGCTGCAGAAGGCCAATCTCCTGGAACAGGCCCAGGCCCAGCAGAACGGAGCCGCTGCCGCCGCTCCCGGAGCTGCTGCTGCTGCTGCAGTGGCTGCAGTCGCCGGAGCAGCAGCTCCGCCTTCTGGAACGAACGGAGCCACCCCGACGGTGGCCCCCACCAGTGTCGCCAATGGCACTACCCCAACGGCCAATGGCAGTGGCAGCAATGGCAGCATCTCCGCCACCGGCTATGCTAGTGCCAATGGCAGCCAGGCCTCGAATGGAACGGTCGGCGTGAATCCGGCAGCGGCCGCTGCTCTGTCCAGTCCCCTGGCCTCGGCCTTGCAGCTGCTGACCAAGCCGGGAGCGCTGAGCGCCTTGTCCAGTCTGAGCGCCCTGGATCTGCTCAATCTAACCACGCTGGGCAGCAACAATGGAGGAAGCGGCACTCCGGGCGGACCGCCGGTGCAGACAACGGGCGTGAACCGGGCCAAGGGCCACTATGCCACCTCTAGGTTCCGGCAGCACCAGACGGAGACCGGCGGCGAGGCGGAGAAGCCGCGCAACAAGTTCAATCCCTACTAGGATTAGGGCTGCAGCTGCATCAGCCGGAGAGCAGTGGAGTTATAGTCGCTTAGTTTTATAGGATTTCCATGATAGCGTTGCGAAAGCTTTAGACTTTAGATTCTTGAACAAGAAACAAAATTGTATAAAATTCGCTTTAAACTTATGTGGTATGCGTACAAGCTACGATCGTATTCATATTGTATTCAGATTCGTATTCGAAGTTTCAAGACAATTTTTACATTTAGTTGAATCACAGTATCCAAGTAATTGATAGACAAACTCTATGCAATATTTATCAATGTTTTTGAAAAACAAACTAACCAACAACAATAAGCAGTCACACTTAGATTGGCCGTATAGGGCAGCTAGATATTTAATTAATCGATCAGAATCATACATCAAGCACCTAAACATTATTGTGTATCGAATATATAAGGACAGGGTCATCTGAGCATGACCCGATCGAGATAATTTGACCAAGTGACCAAGGACCCTAGTGGGCGCTATAGATTTTGGACCCCAAACTTTTGATAAATGCCTACTAACATATATACATGGGTACATACATAAAAATGTATCGTACATTACAGAATTTGCCAAATTTTAGCGCATCCTCTAGTAGCGTTCTTTGAAGCTTTAGATTAGATTAGATCGCGTTTATCGTAGTCGAATACCGAATATCGATATAGAGCAGGTACCGAGCATAAATATATCCTAAAAAGCCAACAATCTTTCCCAATCCATTCATTGTAACATAGAACACGCTCCAATATATTGTAATCCATTGTACTCTTTTAGATTGTAAGCACTAAATGTATTTTTTCCCTATATATACGATTATATATATATATTAAGCATAAAGACCCAAAAGCCATTTGTCGAGAACAGAAGAAGCAGCATCAGAGAAAAGTGAAACAGACAGAATATGAAATAAAAGAACCTTCTATAAGAAGTTTACAAAGAAGAAATTCCAATGCGTTGAGCCCCCGAGCCAAAAGGGGAGCGATGAGATTCATGCTCTGAGCAAAGGGGATCAACGACCTCTACGGACCAATTCGCTCTAATTGACGCAATCCACGCAATGAGCGTACAAAAACCAACTATTTGAATAGAAAAACGAACACACAGAGAAAAATCATGGAAACGCCAGGAAAAGGCAATTAGAGAAACATATTCTAGGCATATGTTTAATAGGAGGAGAAAAATTTGAATGAATATGAAGTAGTAAACGTTATCATGTATTAGACTTTAAGTCTTTGATTGTTTAAATAATTTTATTTTTACCAGTTTTCCCAATCCCTTTTGTATTTATTATGCGATTGTAAATTTTTGTTATTATTTTTAACCAAAAACTTTTGATTGGTCGAAAATAATGTTTAAAAAGTATTTGGAAATTTAATTTTCTCTACCCTAAAGTACTTGAAATTATTGTAGCTACTTTAAAGTAACTTTATGATTTTCTAATTATTATATTTACCAGTAGTTTTAAGATAAATGACACACTATGTAACACATTAAGCTAAGCGGGCTTACGATTTTATAACCAAATTATATCCCCAACTTATACATATACATACATACCCACATACCCATAAATACATATATGCGAACATACTTATTATGGCTCATTAACACAAAGTAGATGAAAAAGTAAAATTCTTACAATGGATAATAATACTTCTCGACATTAACAAAAATAGACGAACATCTAGAAAAGGATTTACTTGTAGAGCAAAAACAACAGAAGGAACAGCAATAACGGCAAGAAACAAAGCAAAACTATTTATATGCAATAATAACATGATCGAAAATACATGAGTTTGTAATAAAGGAAAAACTGAATACTAAAAAGACCGCAAAAGAGGTTCTGCATAATCATTCCTAGTCGGGAAAAGCGAGTTACCGTTAAGTGGGAGAAGTTTTAAAAACTGTAATGGCAAACTTTTAATGCACCTTTCCATTTCGCCTTTCAGAATATCAATGGAGACTGCTGGTCTGCCCATACCCGGTTACCACTACATTGCGCCCAGTGCAATTGTTAAAACTCCCATTCACTAAATGCAACAATTAACCACAAGCTATACAACAGCCACAGCAACCAACTGGAAGCGGAGGAGGACACCGGCAGAGAAGCAGCAGAAACATGAAACGTCAAATGTTAAATCATAAGCAATATAACAAAACGGAAATTTAAGGAGAACAGAACCCATATGACACTATCAGCAATCACACATTGAATACATTACACTCATACCCCCAGACACACTCATAGACAGACTCGAAGAGAACCATACATACACGTTATATTTATTCATTGATTCTTATTAATTATGATATTTTTCATTAAGTTTTAAATGCAAGGGCAAACAAATACAAGAACTTTTATGTTAAACCGTTTTCGAGGGGCCCAACGGATCACGTGTGGCCACCTAAAGTAAGAACAGAACAGCAATTAATTGTAAGATTAGTCAAAATGAAGACAAAATAAAAAATATAAAAATCAATTAACCACGTAAACATACAAAAATACGAGAACGGCAGAAATTTCAAAATGCAGTTAATTCTAAGCCAACTATTTGTGCATGAGCATGACCAAAAAAGAAACAGCAAACACAAGTAAAACAAAACAAAAAGAAAAAAAGAGAAAGGATATGAATGAGACATTGAACAGACAAGCAAACAAACCAAGCAAGCAAAGACAGACAGATGATTACAGACACAACATAAATTGCAAATATTTACAGTAAATTGCATCTAGCATCGATGTTTGCGTTTGTTAGTTGTTTGTTTATATGTATAAATATATATTATATATAGACACGGCGATATATTGATATGATAATTTTTATTTTATTATTTCTATTATGGTAATTGTTATCGAAATTGTATTTGTGATTTTTGAATATGTTTAGACTGATGTGCAAAATTGATTCTGTTTATTAATTACAAGTAAACTACACATAAACAATTATGGACTAATTACTAGATATCTCTTTCTTTCGTTCTATCTTCTAATGAAATTACTCATTTATTCAAAATTAGATTTAATTTGTTGACAGCAACAAACCTTGATAAACGATAATTTAACTAGCAAAGGGATTTCCAATTGAATATCTTTTCAAAAATGTTGAAGTTTCTTTTGTTTGGTTTCTAGTTAAAATGCCTACTGCTGAATGGTAAACCACATTTAATCTACTTACAAATTAGCGAAAACAATTCGAGTTACAATAATAATTTATAAGCACTTTTGCGGCGATTTAAAAGACTTTCTGAAGCGTTGAAAAAAACGAGAAATGGATTTAAATATTATATTACAATTATGCTTAAATTAAAGTATAATTTAAATTTATTAGCTGTTAAATTTATACGCAAAAAAAACTAAAAAACAAAACAAAAAACAACCACAAAAAAAGAGAACATCAAAAATAAACTGATTTTCAATGTTAAAATTAAATTAATTTTATTCTAATTTAGTTGATAGGCTGGGCAGTTAAAACCAAAAAAATCAACAAAAACACAAGTGTGGTAATTACTTTAAGTCACACTAAAACGTTTAGTTACTTACACACACTAATTTACAATAAAGCCTCTGGATATGAGCTAAACGATGTCGAAAACCGAAGGTGAAAGCGAGAGCATCAGTTTGCAAAATGGCAAAATGTGTCAAATTTTATTATACATATTAATTATTTAGTAAGAGAATTATCAAAGCATAAAAGAAAACAAAAAACATATCCACAGCAACCGAAAACCAATCTAACCACAACTTATTATATTAACCAACACAAGATTCAGAATGAATAAATTATAAATCCAAACAATGCATACATATAACGGCAAACATATCCCAGAGAACGCAATGCATAAATCTATATAAATATCTATGATTTATAACTATCCCACATCTTATCGCGGTAAACGTTTTGACTTGAAAAATTGATTAATGGTGGATTCAAAAGTGAATTCGCTAAACACATTCACTTTTCAACACTCGAAATTGATTTTAAGTTTCATCAGCCATTAATAATTTAACATCTTCCGCTCACACAAAAAAGACAAACTTATGAAACAACAAAACTTGATTACAGGAAATTGTTAATAGCATAAAGATTAATACTATAAATAAATGAACTTGTAAACCACAATAAGACAAGCCTAGCCAAAAACGTTAGCTCCTCTTGTTAAAATACCGATGAACTTCTCGAGGATAGAGCATCAGGCAGGCGGTGGATAAATGATATCATATGGCGAAACTATTTCGTGATTTTAGTGACAAATATATTTCGCTGACGACAAACAATTTGAAGCAATCATTTTGAAATCAAGAACTTCGGTTCCCAACTTAGGGCGGATCGGAAGGAAAAAGAAAATATTGAGAAACAGAAATGGAAAATCAGTCAAGAAACCGTATATCTATATATAAATAAATTATATATCTATATATAAATATACATAAATTAAATATATACTTATTATTATGTACACTTGTATTTAAATGTATTTGAAATATTTAGTAAATTTTTTGCGCAAGTTACACAAAAAAATAACAAACAAAAACACTAAAAAAAGATGAAGGCGGCTATGGAGATAGACGGGTCAACAGTGGCTAACTGGGATTATTTGTAAAATAAAAAAATAATGAAAGGGATAATTAATTTATGTGTATGTGTGTATAAGAGAAATAGCTCAAAAAGATTTCACAAACAATTTTTACTAAATATGCGTGTAATTAATGTAATTATTAACGACATTTTGTTGATAACTTGTAAATTTGCAAAGGAAAAATACGTGTAAGAAAAGCAATTTTAATGGTGCCTTAAAAACCAAACCAAGCAAATTTCTTCTAGCCTGCCTTGCCTGCCCCCCCTCAGCAAACTCAGTACTCAACTGGATGGCATGTGAGTTTTCCACTCCTTTCTCCTACTCTTCTTGACACTTCCCACGAGCTCCTGTGCTTGATCGATCGGATCAGATCGGATCGGACCAAGTGGCAGAGCCCGCTGATATCGTGCGATATGCTTAACTAAAGCAGAGCTATCGTTTCGGCATAAGAATTTATCCCTTTTAGCGACACGAGGTGGCCCACAATTGCTCAAAGCTATCCGAGTCTGTGCGCAGTTGCCCGTTACACTTCGATTCGAATTCGAATCCGAGATTGATTTGGATTCGGTTGACAACCGAACTTAGCTGCAAGTACACGTAGTTGATTACGACACTGAGACCCAAGAGAATATCAACAATTAGCCCGAACAAGTGGATACCCAGAACACAAGCAAAACAACAAACACATTATTAAAATTATATACATATACAGCAAACCAAACACACATATTAATGTTTCTCTCAGTGTAATTACAAATCACTTGAATGTATTTGCTCACATTTTTACAATACATGTCGAAGAACTCTACACAATAAGCAACAAACGTAAAAGCATTTAAGGCACTTGATCGGTCGAATGAATGATGGATCGTTGGATGGATGCAAGGTCATTGTTAAAGAAAACGCAACTGTAGGAAAAGAGTATAAAAAACAGTATAAAGGAAAACCAATCCAAAAAAAAACATATTTATATACAAATATAAAGAAAAATGAAACTTAACATTAAGGTATTTTAGATATTCTTATTTAATATCCAGAAAAAGACAAGAAATTATACGAGCAGAGTTTGAAATTGGTCGCGGAGGTAGGGAGATTGAAATGGGAGATCGGGTCTAAGTAATGAACAAATATATGTGTATTTAACTAACTAAATATTGGTGTTAGAATTGTTAAGGAAACTCTAGAAATTTGGAAAAGACATGATAGAATCAGAGAGAGGACGCCTTGCGATTTACGGGAGAGTGCTCCACCGATTCATCCTGCTGGAGAATGCTAACAATCCTGTTATTCGATTCTGTAACTTACTTATTGGTTGCCACATTATCGCAATATAGCGTATGAGCCGCATACACAGAGAGAACGGAAAATATAACTACGTGTATTCCAATTCATCAAAGCAATTGAAGAATTAATAGAACACCTAGACAGGGACGAAGCTACGTTCACTTGTCACTAGAAATATACGAAACATCTAAGGTTTCTCAGCATAACAAAGCGAATCAAAGCAAAACCAATTATCGAGCATAATATCTTATAAACCTACGTAGAGCAACAACTTAACCACTAACATACACACATGCATGTATACATATAGACAGCAGCAACAGGGTCTAATAGCTTCTTCAGACAATATAGGTAGGTAACCCTGGGTATTGGAATCGGGTCGGACGAACCGAATAGATACACTTAAATTCAAAGGTGTTTTCAATGAAATTAGCATATGTATATGTTTATGTATATGTGTGTGTTTGTATATGTGTAACAATCTCAATCCAAAACTGGGAAACGAAAACCAAGAAGATCACTGCATTTCCTTGTTAATCAGCATGTGGATAATGAAAGGAGGCAAACTATTTGCCTAGCATTTCGGACTCTCTCTTACTCTCATCTTTGGAGAAGACGAAAGGAATGAATATGCAGCATAAAATTGATAAAACTGAACAATTGGGATCAACTTATATTTTAAATATAAGATTAAATTGTAAAGACAAAACCAAAGCAAACCTTTTAATTAAGCCCCGGAGTTTGTAGAAGTTACGTAAATCTAGCAACGTCTAAAAATGTAGAGGAGGAGAACACAATTTGTGCCAAAACAATGAGGTAGCAGGCGAAGCAGACGAACAATAGATACCAACTTTAACTGGCCAAAAGCACAACAGCAGCCACAAACGAGAACACAAAGTTAATTCTTTGCTTTTTTTCGGGGAACAACACATAGGAATTATACGAATTTCAATGGATTCACAGTCGTCAGACAGCTACTCACAAAAGTATTTAAATGTTCACATTTGCTCAAGGCAAAGCACTTAAAGGAGCTTATTTAACGAAAACCAAAACCAAATCAAATCAATACTGAACCATATAGATGTGTGTAATAATTTCCACATAAATAATATTCAATTTGGCTGTATTCGCAGTTTTATTGCTAGAAGGTGCCAAAGATCCCAGATGAACCAAAGCTAAATTGGACGGCAGTTCATTCCCCATTGGTTTCGTTGCATACTTTTAGGCGAAACATTGAGGCGTTCAAGACTTGCGTTGCACTTCGTTAGCCCCTGAGATTATGTTGCCAGTCTGCGTACACAAGCGAAAGGAAGGCAACCCAGTCGCACCTAAATAAATTACCGATTAATTGGGAAAATTAAAAGTAAACAAAAGCAAAAACTAACTAAACATATTTACAAGTTGAAGAAAACTGCAAGGCAATCATATAACTAGAGCTTCAATAATAAAAAAGGACAAATGTCATAAAAGAAGGGAATTATGGCTATGAACCCAGTTGAAATGCCTAGAAAGTGTTTTGGATAAATATATATTTAAGCAATACTCACAAATGGATTAAAACTATTTGCGTTATTATTGTGGTTAAAGTAAAACAAAGGAGGGGTAAAAAGAACAAAACCAAAAGTTAGTGCCAATTTTTAGTGCAAATTTTTGCGTAATTGTTTTCATTTAACGTTATTAAAGATACATCAAGTTAAAAATTAAAGCAAACGAACAGTTGGTTTCAGAACCACCAATTTTTGGGAAATTTCAAACCAGAGACAAGGAGGACCTAAAAAGGCAAGGACCGACGGACGAACTTAAGGCAAACCAGCTCGTAGCACTCAGCACCACATAGTTTTCGATCTGAACCAAAGTGTGTAGTTTAGTGTAGAGGCTAACTAACCCACGTACATGTAGCTTAGCTCAAGATACATTGTCACCATTCTTTTGCACTCCAGAGCCGGACTAGGGGGCTTTAGCATCGCCTTAGGTCCCAGGATACACTTTGAGAACAGCAGAACACGAAATTTTAAGTTACAGTAAACTAGAAGCAAAACTATGAAAACACAAACACAACCGCAAAGAGAAACGATGCAATGTTAAATCGGCTATCGCAAGCATAAAATTAAAGTTAAACCATAAGTGAAATTAATATTGTTTATCTGTGTACAACAATAATATTAAAATAATTCCTAAATGTGTATTATGACTCCATAAAGAACAAAAGAAACCGAACAACACTCAACCGAACTCATTGACACACGGCTATATCGGAGTGACATGGGGCAGATTGGATCAGACCGCTCGGAAGGGACCGAAACCCCACGATCTGTGGGGCGTAGGGGCTTCGATCTCAGACCCGGACAGCCCTATAGACGATGCTCTTCATATGTTAGACTTTAGACACAGACATACCCGATTACACAAAACTTAATCACAATAAGCAACCAAAACGGTATTAAAGATTTCTTAAATAATGGCAAAATGTACAAGAAAACGGTAAATGCGAGTTGAAATAAACAAAACAAAGTAATGAAACAAAACTCAAAAAGCAAACATTATTTACAACATATTTACAATTCTATAAATTATATTTAAAAGTATTTACATATATATGAAGAACAAACTCAATGTGTAAGTATGTGCGACCCCACATAGAGTGCAAACGATCCCTGAAAACAGGACACGGTCTCACACACACACACTCACATCTACTCCACTCACTCATACATACGTAGGCATCGCCATCAGGGTGTTACGGTACAGGACGAGGAAATCAGGAGAGCGAAACTCTGGGACTGCCTTCTCCGACCACACCGACATTTACACTAGACAAACCTTCACAGATACATTTGTGCAATACGGTAGACTCCAACACACAGTCACACGCAAAGTTAAGTGCATTATAATTGAATTTATAGAGTTAAACGAAGCTATTAAGTGAAATTATTTAAACTGATTAACTGATTACGATTATTATTAACGGTGCATACGCATTTACTCACAACTCATATACACACCTATATATAAATATATATATATACATGGCATATATCGCTGAAGAATATTTTCGTTGATCAAACAATCCATATAAGCAAATAAATTATAAGTTATCATATACAACATCATATCAAACACAAAAAAATAACTGCAAGTTTACCCAACCAACAAGAAATTGTAAGAAATCAAGATCGATTTTTGAAGGCTACATAAATGTGTTGCGTTCTTTGAATAAATGTTTTTGAGTCACATTTTTATTCAAAAACAAATAAAAAATCTTTAAAAATAATAAAATTAATGAAAGCAAGACACACACAGACCTAAACATAAGAACTTTGAGCTAGATACATTCTTACAGAGTATTTGTGTGAAAATTGTGGGAATATTGCAGAAAATTTATCATGAAAATGTACCACTTGTGTAAGGAAAAGTGCAAGATAAGAAGAACAAAAACCAAAACAAGAATTTAACACAATTTTTGAATTCATTAAATAAAGGTATGTGTTTAGATATATTCAAAAACAAACAAAACTCGTTTTTTCGCTTAATAAGGTGGTGGGTGACAAAGCTGATTGATTTTTTTTATTTAAGGTTGTTGATTTAACCTTATTAATGATAATAAATCGTTAATAATTTGCATTGTAAGGTTATTTTAGAACCATATAATAACTATAATAATGAAGCAGACGCCGCTTAAAATAATAATAAGTATACGACGTGGTGTTCAATTGTTTTGATTTGATTGCCCGGCACGAGGCCAACTACGGATAACAACGTATGTCGAAAAGGCCGCCAAACTTCATTCATAAAATCATACAAAAATAAACAAAACACATATACAGCTGCTGGCCTCTGCAAAATAAAATTGGAGAGGTGAGCAACAGGAAACTTAGGAGAGTGACAGAGAGAAATTTTAAAAGAAATACAGTTTTAGATCCCACGTCATGCAGTAATTTGCTCCCATTTAATTGCGCTCGATAACCGGTAAATAAACGGTACTAAAACGAAGTTAAATTGTATTTTGACAGCTTAACGTTAGGGTTCCCCAGAACAAAAAATACCCATAGGTATATCCAGTAAACCCATTCTTAGTATTTGCTTAACATATATACAGTTTAACCCCTTTTTGAAAGTTGTTAGTGACTTTATTTACATTTTTAAATAAAATGTTATTAGAAGAATTGTTTGAATTATAATGCATAAATTACTATTATTTGTCAACGCTACGTGATAATCACCTACCTTAGTCAAATGGGTTACCAATTCAACTTTAACTTACTGAATTTTTTTTCCGATAATAAATTGATAGATATTCAATTCGAAACGTTTTTCATCAAATTGGTTGCACCGAATATTCCACAATTAGGGAATTACCCTTTTGTTTTTTGTTATTAAATGTAACCGTTAAACTTTTTTCTGCAAAGAAATTCCCCCGCCCAAAAGAACAGTCCTCCCATTTGTGTTTTGACTGTATATCGTTTTCAAATCGAAATCTTACCGGTTTCTACACTTTACAAATGTAGGAGCTGTTATTATTTTAGTCGGATGTTTGTAAGGCAGGGAATCCCCGACTGTAATTACTTGATATAGACAGGTCCGTCCGCCTTTCAGCATTAAACTTTGTAAATTCCGCGGATCGGGTTACTATACCGTAGAGAGCACAGAACCTAAGTGAATAATTTGGTTGTTTTGAATGTGGTTGCATTTCAGTTGGATTGTGTATTGCGGGCCAAATTAGTATTTTAATTATAGAAGTCATATTAACAACGAGGATATTAAATCATCGGCTTTAAAAAGTTAAGGGTAGAAAAACACATGCACATTCATTGCATTAATATAAAACTGTTTAGCCCTGGTCATGAACATGATTAACATGCCTGAAGAATGTATATGGCTGCAGATGTTTATATTATATAGAATGTATGTGAATACATTCAGCCACTGGGTAAGTGCGTACGCCTAATGGTTTGGCCGATGGCCAAATCGGAAATAGAAAAGACATATTCATTATGGAAATATCACGTTTGCGGCACGTGACCCTTAAATTAGATACAATTCATCGGAAAATGAAAATGTGGATGCTATTATTCAATATTTCTTAGAGTCTCGATTTTCAAACTAGCAAACTGCTTATTAAGAAAATATGTATTTAATTTATAGATTGGCAATACATTTGGTTATCCATTTTCTAGTTTTATATAAAATATATTTATATTTGCCCCACAAAATTTTCTTTAAAAATCGATCATTGCTACACCAATTATTAGTTTCTTACTGGTGATAAAAACAATAGAATTTGTGGAAATTGGTCTTCCTCCAACCTCTCTGTAAGTAGTTACCGAAAGGGTGTTTACTTGGTACTAGATCTTAAGAATTTAACAACAACAGAAAATAAAAACTAATTATGTTATAGTAAGTTACCAATCGGCATTTTGGTCGAATCCACGTATTCTGCCCTGTTTCATTAATATCAGAATGATATGCTATTAAATACCATGTTGATGTACTTTTGAGTTCAATGCCACTAGTGAGGCAACCTGTCTGTTGGACTTTGACTACGTATCAGCCTACTCCCGCGATCCACTTTCACCGCAGCCAATCCCACACCAACACACTATACCGGGGCATAATCTCAAAGCCAAAACTCGGAACCCCATGAAACCGGCAGTCTTATCAAGGCGCCTTTGCCACTCAACAGTTGGTCGGTGGGGCGATCTTCCTCACTCGTCACTCGGACTGCGATCGCTGATTGCTCGCGCCGCAAACCGGAGATCGCAGCAGGCCATTCGCAGTACGAGACGCGATTCGGTGCCCTACACATCGCCTAAGTGCTCGGCGTCGTGGGTAAAAATAAATATATAGATTCCGTAAATGAAAATAACGCAGCGCGAGTGCATAAATAAACCGAAAACGTGTCTGTTAATTGTGGCCGAATCACCGAAGGCAGAGATTGGGAAATGGCAGCCAGCGAAGCGCCACCCTCAGGGGCGACGGTGGAGATGCCACCGGCGAGGGATTCGGAGGACGTGACCCTGGACGCCATCCTGAAGCATCTGGGCCAGTTCGGGCGCTTCCAGCTGATCATATTCATGCTGATCTGCCTGCCGATGATGTTCCACGCCATGTTCTCAGTCACATACGTGTTTACCGCCGCCACAGTGACGCACAGGTGAAGTTAATGGCCTGTCAACGGACCTTAAGTGTCTTTGTTGTGCGAATCCGAATACCGAAAATATCAACCCCGACAGGTGTAACGTCACAGAGTGTGATTTCCCAGGGACCCCCTACTACGATCCTCACACGGAGTGGAGCATCCCCAAGAACGGCAGGGATCTGGACGCCTGCAATCGGTACACCAACTCCGAGCTGCCCCAGTGGAACCAGTCGGAGAATATTTGCCTGCCCAGACATTTTACGAATATTTCGGAAGCCTGCCCTGACAATAAATTCGTATACCGCGATAATGAAGTTACCATTTCGAATGACGTGAGTATCAAAGTGCTACCGCCATTGGGGGTGCTGTTATCAGTACTACGACACCACGCGAACCGCCTGCCAGACCCTCAAATCCAAATCTCACGCCAGCAAACGCTGGACTTTGGCAACATGTCGATTGAGGCACCGTCTGCCTGGACCAATGCACACTGAAAGTAATCGCCAAAAATTGGTCTTATACCCAGAATTTCACCATAACAAAAATATCCTTATCTTTGTGCTATCAGAATGAAAGCAAAAGTATCACAGTTTGATTAGCTTGTACAATAGGTATTTATTAACTTGCTCTAATAAATTGTGTGCAGGAATAATCGAGATTTATACAGGTTTATATGAGGTAATCGCATCCATTACTTTGACGCTCACAAGTCCTAGCTATTCTCACGGGTTCAATGACTAAATTGTTTTTCAGTGATAGCAGACATGGAGTAGTTTACAATCTTAATCAAATAGTGGGTTGCCAGACGGGGCCCGAAACGGGTTTAAAAAAATTATGATAGGATTGCAGTAAATTCTCGTAAAACTCTTTGCCTATTGATTATACGTTATTCAGCTTGCAATAAAACGTATACGCCAAGTACGCCAACTGAATCAACAGAAAGACCATTGTGAAGGTCCAAAGGTAAACAGAAGTCATAATATTTAGTTAGCAATTTAGGAATAATGGAGGAATTTTACCACTCATAAGGTAAACAAATTTACTTTTGGAGGCACATCTGATGTGCCAACCTTTGAGCAGATGATTATGAGCCGTATGATAATGCCGGAAGCTGCTGCCTAAGTGGCCTGATGAGCTTTCATGCTAAAATATTCTTTATCAGACAATTGGACACGTAGATGGGGGAGCAGTGGCTGGCAGATAAGTACCTCAGACAGGCATAGCAATTGCAACATGAAAATATAAATTGAGTTTGAGATAGGTAAAATTAGGCTACAACTTACATTAATGTTTAAGGAGAATTTCAGTTACAACTGGGGACAAGAATGTTCACTTATTTTTCGCAAAGCTGAATGTTTAAAATGATTAGGAAGGGCACAATAAATATTCAAATAATAATATATATAATTATTAAATTAGTCTCCCAATCTTATTTCTATTGCGGGTAGTCGGGATCGGTGGGTTGGTTGACTATTTTTTCAATCGGAAAAAAACGAAACGGAAAAAAGTATATTTTCGATGTTTTTAAACATATCCGCAAACTCTCTAAAATATATTATTTTTAGAAATTCGTTTTTTTAAATCGGCACAACTGTCTTTATTTTAACATACACGTAAATAACAAAGTATTTACGCTGACGAGCAAAACTGTAACACGAGTTCAATACTCTAACTTCAGAGGTCTGTATCTTTTGTTCTAATTTATGCACGCTCAAAATCTTAGTCTTGCTTTGTTGGTATGTTCATCCACAACATTTGTGACTGAAATCGATTTATTTTGAAAACCCAACAATTTTGGAATAGTTAGCATTTTTTGATGGATCCCACAAACCAGTCAACAAGTAATGTGCAGAAAACGGTGACGGTTCAATGATGGTCTGGGGGTGCATCCGTAAAAATTGATTTGGTCCCTTGGTATTAATCGATGGAATTGCGAAAGGATCAATATTGTAGCATTATAAAAGAAAATCTTCCAGAAGTCATCCGGAATACTAGTCTTTCTGGTGAAAAACTGATGAAAATCACAAAGCATAAGTCCCTTTTGGTCAAAAATTGGGTTTTAAAACAAAAATTCAACCCATTTAGTGCTACCACAATCTCCTATATTACTAAAAACAAGAAAGGAGAGCTAACTTCGGGCGGAGCCGAAGTTGATATACCCTTGCAGAATACTCTGTAAATTATATTCTCCAAAATTATTCATATGATGCATTCTTAATACTCATAAAAAATCCAAACTTCCTAACTTTAAAAACACCAAAGTTATGGCATTTCCAATCGTTCAGTTATATGGCAGCTATAAGATATAGTCGGCCGATCCTTATGAAATTTGGTAGGTCGGATTGATTGTCCAAATATAAAACCCATATAAAATCCCAACTTCCTAACTTTACAAACACGAAAGTTATGGCATTTCCGATCAATCAGTTATATGGCAGCTATAGGATATAGTCGGCCGATCCCGGCCGTTCCGACTTATATACTGCGTGCAAAGGAAAGAAGGGTGTGTGCAAAGTTTCAATTCGATAGCTTTAAAACTGAGAGACTAGTTTACGTAGAATCTGACAGACGGACATGGCTATATCAACTCAGGAGGTGATCCTGATCAAGAATATATATACTTTATAGGGTCGGAGATGTCTCCTTCACTGCGTTGCACACTTTTGACCAAAATTAAAATACCCTCTGCAAGGGCATAACAATGAAGCTGTGTCGAATTTACACTGCATTTTGCCATCATTTCTATGGCAGCTAAATGATATTGTTGTCCGATTTTAACAAAACTAAAAGCGTTATTCTGTTATAGTAAATAATTAGTTTATCGCAAAGGAATCTTTTGTTTATAGAAAAAAAGCAATGGACCTATATGTCCGATTTTAATTAAATTAAAATTCCATAATACTGCAAGGTAATATAAACTTCGGCTTGCCAAAGCTTGCTTTATTTCTTGTTATACCCTTGCAGAGGGTATTCAGTCAAAAGTTTGCAACGCAGTGAAGGAGACATATCCGACACTATAAAGTATATATATTCTTGATCAGCTTCACCAGGAGAGTCGATCTAGCCATGTCCGTCTGTCCGTCCGTCCGTTTCTACGCAAACTAGTCCCTCAGTTTCAAAGCTATCTGCTTGAAACTTTCCCAAAAGTTGTCTTTGTATTGCAGGTAGTACATTCAATTTTTTTGAACTTGGTTGTTTTCATTTTTTTTTGTTGTTCTTTTGGATTTGGTAATATTTAAATATTATGGAATTACGGTTCAAGGTAAATTAAAATCGGGCAACAATATCATATAGCTGCCTTAGAAAGGATGGCCAAGTGCAGCGCAAAAAAGATTCATTGTTTTTAGTAATATAGAAATATAACTCGAAATGAAGTCGTTTTTTAATAACTGCAAGGGTATATAAAGTTCGGCCTGCTGAAGTTGACTTCCTTTCTTCTTTTTCTTTGTACTTTATCCGGAGTGCGTGCATCAGTCAAATATTTGGGTGAATAGGTTTTGAAGGTTAGTTGTGCGGTCTTTTATGTTCTATTATAGAATGCAACTCGTCAGTGTATGCTGTAAGTTATTTCTTTGTGTAAGGAGATTATATGCGGCAGGTGGTTGTAAGCTTTCAGAATGAGTCTGACTGAAATGGTAGATCCTTGGGGGTGCTATTGTTATAGCTAAAATTGTTTGCAAGATGCATGCCGGATCTTACAATTATGTTTATATTAGATGAATTATTTATGACTTACTTCAATATAGGTTGGCCTATTACGGTGTTTATGCCAATTTAAAGACAAATTGTTGAAATCTAGAGATATAAGTGTATGTTTATCGAGGAACATTAAATTGTTGTAATAGCTAAGCTTCGGATAGGTCGGTAGTCTATGATAGCTATTAGAAGAAGTTTGTTAATGTGAAAAGTTAATTCGAATTTTTCTCGAATAGGCAGCCCTCATAATCCATTATTGTCTATTCTTATAACTGTAGAACTGTTAAAAAAATGAAAACGATAAATTCTAAAATGTTCTTAAAGATAAAATTACTCGCATCCCTAAACGAAAAACTGCACACAACATGAATGGTCATCATTAATGAAAGTCTTCAATTTACGTACCTTATTAAGCGAAGAATTGGGATAACAAAAGATTTGCATCATAATAATAGTTCCATTGTAGTTTGGCATTTTCTGCGATGATGAGTGGAAGCTATCAATGGTCGGAACCATAAATAACCTGGGACAATTTTTTGGCATTCCCATCGGCGGCTTTGTAGCAGATCGGTATGTATGCACCACATCTTGTAGAATATTCGCCTGCCTAATCACAATCCTATCGATCAGATATGGACGCAGCTTCTCGATCGCCCTGGGCGGGATTTTGGGCGCTGTGCTGGGTGTTATTCGCTCTTTCTCGCCGAGCTATGCGTGGTTCCTGGTGTTCGAATTTCTGGACAATATGACCAGCAGCACGCTGTACTCCACCTGCTTCGTGATCGGCATCGAGTTGGTGGGACCCAAGCGACGGGTGCTGGCCTGCAGCGTGATTACGGTCTTCTACGCGGTGGGGGAAGTGGGGCTTGCCATGGCCGCCAAGGCCTTCCCCAATTGGCGCATCCTACTGCGCATCACCTACATGCCCTCGCTGATCCTGCTGGCCTACTTCTGGATTCTGCCGGAGAGCGTCCGCTGGCTGCTCAGCCAAGGCAAGGAGGAACGGGCCAAGAACATACTACGTCGCGCCGCCAGTGTCAACAAGCGCGAGCTGCCCGAAAGTATGCTGGATAAGCTCGTCCTGGCGAATAGGGACAAGTTACAACAGTCGTCGGAGAGCCGCTTTCCCATTCGCGAGGCCTTCAAGAACTTCAAGTGGCGCATCGCCAACTGTTCCTTCTGTTGGATTATCCACGTTCTGGTCTACTACGGACTGAGCCTCAATGTGGTGCTGCTCGACGGAAACAAGTACAACAACTTCGCCTACGTCGCCCTGGTGGAGATCCCTGGCTTCTTCATGCCCCTGGTTATCATGGACCGCTTCGGTAGGCGGTACTCCCTCTGCGGCTTGATGCTGACCAGTGGTCTTTGCTGCATCGGAACGATCTTCGCCGGCGCTGATCAGCCGGTGCTTCAGCTGGTGCTGTTTCTTGTTGGCAAACTTACAATCACTGCCAGCTTTCAGGTGCTCTATTTCTTCGCCTCGGAGATCTACCCCACGAACCTGAGAAACAGCCTGCTCAGCTTCTGCTCGATGATGGGCAGGTTCGGCTCCATGCTGGCCCCGCAAACGCCTCTTCTGGTGGGTACTTGATGCAGCTGCTCCTCGTTCAAGTCTAAGTGATTTGTTCTCTCTCCTTTCCAGGCCAAGTATTATGCCAGTGCTCCGGCCATGCTATTCGCGGGCGCCGCCATAGTAAGCGGATTGCTTACGCTTTTCTTCCCAGAGACCACCAACGTCGTTCTGCCCACTACAGTGCAAGAAGCGGATGCCATCGGAGTCAAGAAGAAACCGTCGCAGGGCAAGGAACTCGATCTAGTCGGTGCGGCAAGTGAAACGCAGTAATCAGTAAAATAATCATAGTGTAAGGCAACCTGCAAATACAAAGACATTTCTGTTTAAATGTGTTATAACTTTAAGGATAAAGAATAAACCATAAACATCATTTTTGTAGCATTAACAGAGCTCTGGGTTTTATTTCTTAATGTATAGTAGTGGTAATGATCAACATTGGTACTTAAGCCTAACGTTAAAGAAAATTAAGAAGGTACAAATAGTATTTTTTGAGTTTCATTACCCGTCTTACTCGTTACAGCTTATAAACGTTAATAAATTTACAAAAACAAAAAACTCACTTATCATTTAACTGCGTAAAACACAATATTTATATTTAACAAAAAAAGCTTCACAAATCAACTTGCTGATTTGCGAATTTGTAATACATATTTGCACAAATAAACAATTTTTCTTCGGCTTAATGAAATTAAAAAAAAAGTATAAATTTTATAAATCTTGCAAGCTCAATACATCTTTGAAACCAAAAGTCGTGTTCTCAATTTAGCTTTCACTAAATCTTAAAGAAATCAAAAGTTCGTATGTTAGCCTCTAGCTGGTCCATCCTTAGGTACTAGTCTAGATTGGAATACTTATACTGGACAGAGGACCAGCAATCAATTCCTTTGGCTGAAAAACTGGGCAATTGTCTTGGTTCCACTTGAGGAAGCGGCAATTGTGGTGTTCAGATGCTTATGTTTTTGCTTCTTCGACTGAGCAGGGGAAGTCTTTTCCTTGCTTAGAGCCGCGGTCCGTGTGCGCAGATCCTGCTGGTTCAGTTCTCGCTGCAAGTTTCTGGCCACGTGGTAGTCCAGGTGCTCCGGCATGTCCACGCTCTTAACGAAAGCCTTGCACTCGGTGCACTGCTGCATTTCAGCATCGCTGGATGGTGGCTCCTGGGTTCGCTTGGCGTTGAAGAACTTGGCTATGCTGCTAGTGGGTCGAGCTGTGGTATTGCTTGTGCTACTAGAACCAGCCGTCTTCTTAATCTTCTTCGGTGGCGTCGGTTTGGGAGATACCTTCTGGCGGCTTTGCATCCTTTCTTCCCGCTCTTTGCTTCTCAGCTGATGACTCAGTTCCTGGGCGAAGTGGTGGTCTCTATGCGTTTGCAGGGATTTGACGTCGTCGGGTATATTAGCTCCGCACTGATCGCATTTGATCATCGGTAGAAGGTCGGTTCGAAGCTCAGGTAGAGCGAACTCTGCGTAGCTTTGCTTGTAGTTTCTGTCAAGCTCGTCGAATTTCCTTTTTGAAGTCGAAGGCTGCAGTTCTTCTTCAGTGAGTGGAAGGGCCTTAGGATCGGGAGGCTCCATATTCGCCTTATTAGATGTGGATAGTTCATTCTCTATTGTAGCTTTGGAAGATATTGGCTGCGCCCCTTGAAAAGCTTTGGAAGTTTGATCCGCCGCAGCCGCATTTTTAGACGTGGAAGGAGATTTCTTTGGCACTGATTTAGAGATACTTTCAATTAAATCGGTCTCCTCTTCAGTGTCTTCATCAAAATCGTTTGTGTTGCTAGCCTCAATGGCGTCCAACTCTTCGGCCAAGTCTTGCATATCTGATGAGTCGTCACCCGCTGCCTTAGACTCCTGCTGACGACACTCTTTTTGTTGTTTCAGGTACTGGGAAAAGAAACTTTCTTTAAACTCCGGCGGCGTTGAGGTGAGAACCGTTTTTTTTGCATCTGATTTGGTCTTCGTGGCCGCATGGAGTTTCTGCTTGTACTCCTCGACGAAACTCTTCTTTGGAGCAGCTTCAACAGACGCATCAGATAGCTGTTCCCCAGAGTTATCAAATGGCTTGGTGTCCTCTTTCTTAGCCCCTTGGAGGTAGTTGGCAAAGAAGTTCTTCATTTTGGACTCCTCAGTCTGCTTCGGCTTTATTGGCATTTGGACCTTTGGTGGTTGCACTGCCTCCTCCCCACTGACCCTTCGTTTTTTGGCAGCCTGGTTGGCAAACATCTCCTGCAGCTTGTTCTTGGCATTGGAGACGGTTTCAAACTTGCCCACACTAATGCCAAGGAATTTAATAGCGTTGTTCAAAACGGATTCGCTGCCGGCACGCAGAAAGGTCTTAGTATTGGCTTTAATGAGGTCCAGGGCATACTTTACGATGGACTCCTGGTCGTAATCCTTAAGAGCCGTTGAGCGGGAGCTGGCCACCTCCTCGCCGTCAATGTCCTGCACGTATTGCACCACCATATGCTTGGCCCTGCGATTGTTCTCGATGAAGTCCTTCTCCAGCCGATCGTTGATCTCGGAAGAGAGCTCGCCCAGCCAGTGCTGGAGGGTTTTCAATCCCATAATGTTGTTCCGCCCCGGAAACTTTTTGCAGCAGCCAATACTCTTGGAATAGAAACGCGGAGTCACCGCCTCCAAATCGATGCCGCGAGAGATGTTGAAGAGCCAGGTGCTGGAATAAGAAAAAAAGTTATTCCGAACGGGGTTCAGTCCAGTTACACGACCCACCCATTCTTTTCATCAAACTTTCGCTGCAGATCGGCCTCTGTGAACTTTACCACTTGGCCCAGGAACTTTATGCCCAGGGTCTCGCATACCACCTCGCCGAACTTGCCCCCCAACCCCTTAATCTTGCCCACGGGCAAGGAGTCGAAGAGAGCAGCGGTCTCCGCAAGCGGTAGAATGGTCTGCTTGTTGGGCTTGTTCATGCCGGCTGCCAGCTTTGCCAAAATCTTGTTGTGTGCTATTCCCGCGGAGCACTCATAGCCCGTCTCCTTCTTGACCGCCAACCGCACCTCACCAGCCACAGAGGCGCCGATCAGCAGTCGAATGTCGCTCTGCCGGACTGCGGGAAGGTCGTTTTGATCGTAGGACATCTGGAAACGTTCGTCGTCTACGTAGGGATTGGCGAAGCGGTTCGTGATCTTGTTCACATAGTCGCCGATGTTAGGGTAGCCTACGGCAAAGGTGTTAACCAGTTCCTCGGGCTTCAGAGCGAAGGCACCCTACAAAGAGCAAAAGGGATATATTAAACGCTTTCGGTTTGGGGTTAAGCGCTTACGCTCTGCATCTGCTGCATTCGTAGATTCACGGTCTCCGTGATGTCCAGATAAGCCTCGTCCACGGATGCGCGCTCAAGAAGCTGCGTAAAGCGCTGCAGCACATTGGCAACTTCCTTGCCGGCGTCGCGGTACTTGCTGGTGTCCGCCTTCTCCCGGATATTTGGCACCTGGCAGAGGACGATGTCCGGGCACAGGTCCTTCGCCTCGTCGCCGCGCATATGGCGCGTCACTCCCTTGGCGCGAGCGGCGTAATTCACCGCAATAATGCCGCCTCCGCGCCATGGATTGTACTGAACCACGGCCAGCGGCCGATTGCGGTACTCCGGCTGCTGCTTCTCCTCCACCTGGCAGAAGAAGCAGTCCATGTCCACCAGCAGGACCACACGGTCGTATTTGCTCTGCATGCTGACATGGCTGCGTGAGCTGGTCATGGCTTTCGTATTTCGTATTATTGCGCGAAATTGCACTGCGCGCGAGCAGTGTGACCGTAGCTGCGACTTCTTAAACCATCGTTGAGCCGCAAAAATGTACTAAAATAAAATGCAAACTCTAGCCTTGGTCCATATAAAGTGGTTTGTTATACCCAGATCCCACAAAGCACTTCCAAGCGAAACAGCTGGCCGTTGGCCAAAGGTGAATATCATGCTCTTACTGAACCACCATCCGTCATCTAGCATTTTAAATGGTTTTTAACCCTATCAAACTGTTTAAAAATACATTTTAATTTTATTTAATTCCCTGAATCAATGGTTGGGTACTATTTCTAATTTCAAAGAGCCAGTTCCCACGAAGAACAACCCACCATTCGTTTTCGGGATGTCCATAAGGAATTGCCGTGACATTGGTAGATTAACATTCCAGCATTAAGTGAAAAGTATTTAAAAGTATTGATAACCTTCCAAAAAGCCCTGAATTTTAATCCTTTTAAAATTTCAGAATTGATGTATTAATGCCCTGATTACAAATAAAAGGGTTAAAGTTTGCGACAAGCTGGATTTCCTTATTTGTTTGTAGATGACCTTTAGGGAACTGAAAAGAAGCCGGAAATAAAACGTTTGTTGCAGAGCCTAAATTATATTAGTTTAATAACATCAAATCAAAATGTAAAGGATTTTTAACTATAAGTTCCACATAATCTTGGAATTTACCTGATCGGAAATAATTCAAGATTTCTTAAAGCTATGGTTTATGAAGCAACTCTTATAGAGAGACTCCGCAAGATCGAAATAATGACTCTTCGATCCTAAAATGCAAAGATTGTAGTAATATATAAAATATTTTAATATTATAAACTCCCTTCGATCCTGTTCTATAAATAAGAAGTTCTGACAAATTTGTATCCATTATTTGGGGCATTAATCAACAAAATCAAAAAATAGTATTTTGAAAACTGTTTAAGAGAGATAAAATCCTACTTTAAAAAATGTTATTATGGCGCTGCCAGATTGTATAGTGAATGGGGCTCAGTATAATTTGTCGATTCAGATCTGTCAAACATTCCAATCGTTCCTATAGGATGCGTTCTGTGGGATTTGGGTATTATTAAATTTTTATGTTTATCTAAAACATCGTAGGTGATTCTTAGTAATGTTTGCAGCTATTATCACTAACAAGGTTTTGGTCACACTATGAGTAACATTTTTTATTGTTGTTTCACTCGGTAAAAATATAAACAAACCAGTGCATATAAAAATGTGCGGTCCGGTGCTAAGTTTTTAATATGCGGCCTAAATATCGCTATTTTGAAATCAATAATAATTGCCGGGACATAGACGCCTAAGCAGTAACAAAATGAGTGTTCACAAATGTGGAAACTGTAACTGTTGTAATTTTATGAATAAAATGGTTAAACGTTAATGTAAAATCGACAAAAGGTATATATAATCACCTAATTGCGGTAGTGGCAAGCGGCTTTCTTGGAAAGTGCTTAGGTATTGATTTTTCTCTGGATGCCGTTGCCAAAATGCAATTTACTTACACACACATCCCTTGCTTACGCCCTACCCATCCCTTCGGATAACGAAGTCCTGGCTTTTCCGTTTCCCAAGTTCATTTGGGTTAATGCACGGACTATGATCGCCGGATTTATTGATTTGAACAAACGACCAGAAATAAATGTCTCCGGTCGTATCGCGTTCTATTTTCGGTACCCCGCTTCCGGTTTCAGATTGTTTTGATTGATGTGCCGAGTGTATGGCCAGTGTATATCCAATGGCTTAATTAGGCAAACGCACGTATAGCCCACCGATGGCCGAGCGCCCAACCCATTTCAAGTGGCTCCTAAATCTCATGCATGGGGTGCGGGGGAGGGGTTGACAGAGAACAGGAAGGGCGTGTTTTTGTATACTGTTGTGACCTAATTTCATGTCTGTTTACTTTATGACTGAAGCGCAGGACTCCGCAGGAATTCCAGCAGAAGTAAAAGGTGCAGCACTGACCTTTGCAGTACGCTATGCGACTCTGCTTTAACTTACATATGTATGTATGTAGAGTCTCGGGGGTGAAACAAATCTTTGTGTATTTATCTTATACCAGAATGTTATGTTGTACAAGTAGTTTCGATGTTTCCCCTATTACTTTATTGTTGAAAATAATATATATTATAGTTCCAGTTCTAGTGAATTTTAATTTTGGTATTGGTTTTTTAAATCATTTCTAACGAGAAAGGAAACAAACTTCGGCAAGCCGAAGTTTATATACCCTTGCAGTTATTACAAATCGACTACATTTCGATTTCTATGCCTATATTACTAAAAACAATAAAGCTATGTCGATTTTGCGCTGCATTTTGCCATCGTTTCTATGGCAGCTATACGATATTGTTATCCGATTTTATTTAAATTAAAACCGTAATTCCATAATATTAAAATATAAACAAATCACAAAGAACAAAAAATAAATTAAAAACAAAATTATAATTTTTTTGAATTTTTTTTTCCGATTGTCCCTATGGGAGCTATATGAAATAGTCGCCCATACCGAATTATAATTGCCTGCAATAAAAAGACAACTTTTGGGAAAGTTTCAAGCAGATAGCTTTAAAACTGAGGAACAAGTTTGCGTAGAAACGGACAGAGGGACAGACGGACGGACAGACGGTCAGACGGACATGGCTAGATCGACTCTCCTGGTGATGCTGATCAAGAATATATATACTTTATAGGGTCAGAAATGTTTCCTTCGCTGCGTTGCAAAGTTTTGACCGAAATTATAATACCCTCTGCAAGGGTATAAAAATAATTACCATGGAGACTATTCTGACCGCAGTTATGTCAATTTTAAAAGATCTCACTAATTAATTGCGATCAGTGTCTTGAATACCAATCATATTAGCTTCAGTTTTGTAATTTAAATCATAATTAACTGCTTCACTCTCACGTTAGCTTAAGCCCTTATCCACTCCCCCCAGCATAAGCGCTCAATTATGCTAATGGTTCACATGCCCAAACAAGAACCACTTGACAGAGCCCCCGCTAAGCGGTCAGCCCACTCTCGCTCGGACTTCCCCTTTCTCTTCCTCATACCCCGCTAAAAATTGTCTGCTCAAGCGGCGTATTCACCGTGAGGCCATCAGTCTGTGTACGTCCGGCGATGAAGTCACTCTCCTCAACCGAGGGCGTAGTTTACAATTTGTGTCTGTCTTTCGAAGTAAAAGAATCCCTTATTTATTTCTCAGGGAGCCAACATGGTAAAGATCCTGCAGGCTTACAACTTCGCTAGGCAGCAGACCTACGCCCTGAACGGCGACATCCTAGCAGCCAGTTTGATCGGCAACAATAGGATAGCCATCAGCAGTGCGGAGCAGTTTATTGAGATCTACGACATTGCGGGCAAGCAGACCGAGTCGGAGGACACAAGGAGAGCGCCACTGGATGAGGGACAGTCTAACGAAGCTTCCGGTGACGTCCCCACCACCGGAGGCGATGAGCGAACGCCGAGCAGGAGCACTCTGGCCACAGTGGGCGAGGTGGTGCAACTGATATACTGTGAGGCTGGTGAGTAATAGACACTTAAAGCTTCTGAATTAGCAAGTAAAGCTGAATCTCCCACAGGAAAATACCTGCTCACCCTGGAAAAAGAGCAGGCGGGTAGTCCAGTGCATTCCTCCTCCACCATTAGCTGTACGTCGAGCAGCAACAGCAATACTGTCTGCTCCGAGGACGACACGAAGATGTTCGTTCGTATCTACGCCAACTTTTGGAAATTTCCGGACAGCCGCCTCAACGAGCTGCCCATCACCATTCGGATAGCTTCAATGACCACGCCCAAGACGCCATTGGTGGAAAGCATCGATGTGATCGAGCTGCCTCTGCGGAGTCCGCCGGAGCTAGTGCAGTGCTGTCAGACCTCCGGCAACATCATCGTGAGCAGCCGCGACAGGATCTACCTATATGAATACACGCAGTGCGTCCACGAGAACACCCAGCCCAGATTCGCCTTCATCGACTTCCTGCCCTTCAAGTTCTTTGTGCAGCTGAACTTCGTCCCAGTGCGTCTCTGTCTGGCGGAGAACGTGATCGCCTGCCTCAGTCATCGATACTGCGTGGCCTTCAAGGTGGTGGATGCGCTAGCGAGTAGAGCAAGTGGAGGGCAGGATGTGAGCTGTCTGGACAACGACTACGGTGGCGGAGATGAGCCGCTCTCGGAATCCCTGAGTCTTGGCAGCAAGGCTAGTGCCAGTGGGGGAGGTGGAGGTGTGGTCAGTTCCAGCCACAGCCAGCAGAGCTGCGAGAGCGACTCCCTGCAGTCGACGAGCAGTGGAAAACCACCGGTGGCCATAAATGGAGCACTGCCTGGAAGGTCTCCACTGGATTTCAGCTTGGCCAAACTGGTTAACAATGCGTACGGCAGGGAATTCGAGCCAGACCTGCGCTCCCAATGGGATGACAGTGAGTTCGGAGGAGGAAAGGGTCAAGAGGACAACCAGGATATCACTATTAGTCCCCAGCGAGCTGCGGACATAAAAATCAAGCTCGTCAACGAGGCCAAGGCCATGAATGTGAGGGGCATCGCCGGGGGAAGCCATATGGAAGATGCCTCAGTGCAATATGATGTGCGGAAGCTGCTTCAAATCTGCATGAAGACCTCAGAGAACCAACCTCGTGTTTTGGATATACTGCGCTGCATGGATCTCAAGGCCATTTACCAAAGAAGCAGCCAAGGAGTGGATCAAGAGGACGACGAGTACGACATGGGCAACCAACAGGTGCCCAGTGCGGTGACCACCTTCAAGCACGTCAACCGCCGGACGCTCAAGTCGTCGCAGCATCAGAGGTGCATGGGTCACGCCCTCCTGGTGGCCAGCAGTGTGGATGGCTTCCTGTACCAGTTTTCCGCCCAAGGGAAGTGGTACAGTGAGAACGAAAAGCCGGTGGCCAGCTACAGCTTTACAGCACCAGTCATCCAAGTTCACATTAACGACTACGTGGTGTATGCAGTGACTTCAGAGTCCGTGGAAACGCATACCTCGCGCATCGGGCACAAGCTCTTTCACAACCGCTTTGAATACCCCTCGATAGGTGGTCTTTTCCCCGAGGAATCCGCCCCAGATGTGAGTTCGCCCATCGCCGTCGTGGGTCTGGCCGCGTTCATGCACGTTCAGTTTGTATGCGTGAACCGGGAGCAGTTGGTGCTCATCACGAATGCAGCTTTGGAGCAGCACAAGCGGCGCAGCATGGGTGAGGTGACCGGCGGTCAAGTGGTGGCGGTTAAGAGGAACATAGCCGCTCGTCTCCTGGCCGAGGCAAAGGCCAAACACAACAGCCTGCTGAGGAGCAGCAGTGCAGCACAATCCTCGGCGGCGGCCAACGAATGGACGCTGTACAACCTTGAAGTTCCTCGGGTGGAGTGCATAATAGAGGATCTTGAAGGCATTGCGGAGTCATACCGCAGTGCGAGCAGCTGCAACTTCTACGATCTCATGGAGGAGGCGCATGTCATGCTGCGACTGAGTCTCACGCTGCAGGGCGAACGCTTGGGGACGGAACGGGAGCTGCATCTTCGGAAAATGTTCGTGACGAACTGTAGAAAGCTGGCTGATTTCTCAATACGGTACGTAAGAAAAAAAATTAGGGAAATAATTAACATTACGAATCAACAGGCTGGATCTAAAAGATGTTCTTTGATGCCCTATATTTAGACAAATATCTTAACATTTATTTGTCTAAATATAGAGACAATTTATCCTATGAATGCCAAAAGGTATAGCTTGTGTAATTTAATTTATATCTGTCCATCTGTTTTTTGGGCGCCTTCTTCAGTACTTTGCTATTAAAAGAACACATTTCCGAAAGCTTTGTTTAACTATATAAAGGTTTAAATTGTAGGTAATTCAAATTGAACGACTTTTTCTAATGGCCGCCATATAAAATAATTTGTATTTATACCCGTTATTCGTAGAGTAAAAGGGTATATTGTATTCGTGCAAAAGTATGTAACAGGTAGAAGGAAGCGTTTCCGACCCTATAAAGTATATATATTCTTGTTCAGGATCACTAGCCGAGTCGATATAGCCATGTCCGTCTGTCCGTCTGTCTGTCCGTCTGTCTGTCTGTCCGTCTGTCTGTCCGTCTGTCTGTCCGTCTGTCTGTCCGCCTGTCTGTCTGTCTGTCCGTATGAACGCTGAGATCTCGGAAACTATAAAAGCTAGAAGATTGGCATTTTGCATGCAGATTCTAGGAGTTCCTACGCAGCGCAAGTTTGTTTCAAAAGGTGCCACGCCCCTTTAACGCCCACAATCGCTTATATACGATTTTAAAAATTTAAATATTTCGGAAAAGTAAAAATGCAGTTTTGTTGTGTTTATCAATACCTATCGAAATGTAGAAGAAATTTTTCAAATCGGACAATTCGTTAAAAAGTTATGCGTGATCAAAGTTTCTATCTCCATCTCCCTCGCACTCCCTTTACCTGAGTAACGGGTATCTGATAGTCGGGGCACCCGACTATAGCGTTCTCTCTTGTTTTTTTTTTTACATTTGCAGAAGGTCTTTAAAGTTCAATGTTAGCATTTATATTTATTTATTTTATTTATATAAAGCTAGCTTACGTTTTAAAAGTATGAACTAACTATAATAAGAGCATTAGCAGCTGAGGCCTTCCGCTCGTCGGGGATAACTTATGTAATTAGCATACCTAGTGAATCTAAATAGTTATGTATCTATTATTCTTTCAGTTCTAACAAACAGGAGGTTTATCTCCAGGCTACTGGTTTCTACAGAATGTGCCAGCTTCATCTGGTAGACATTTTTAATAACTACATAGAGAACTTTATGGACATCGATGAGACCGTGGAGACCACTGAGCTTGCGGGACTGATATACACGGTTAAACTGTTCCTACTCAGTTTGGGGACAGACCGCTTGAAGTCGGCCTTTCTCAACCAGACGGTACGTCCGTACTTTACGCCCGCCCGGGTGATCCAGCAGGGCTACAAGCAGGTTCCACTTTCGTTGGAGTTTCTTAACATGTTCATTAAACATGCACCAGTGGAGATTCCAAAGATAATGCTGATTTCACCCGTGGTGGCGGACTCCATGAGTGGAGAGCTGATCAACTATCTCAAGTACTTGAACAAACTGTAAGTGAATATCCCAAATCTGTTAAGATACCTTAGCCAATTTTGTTAGTTTACCATCTAGTTCCCCCGAAGAAAACTTGCTGCTAGCTGTGATGGCCTGCCGTATGTCCAACTATCTACTGGCTCAGGAGATAATTGCAAAGTCCACAAGACGCAACCTAGCCACCGCCTTGATTCGGCACAAGAATGTTCTGTTTGATGACAGCACTGTTATCTATCAGCGACGCCATCAGCAGCAAGCAGACTCCCAATCCAATTCGCGAGGTAAAAAAATCAGAAGGATAGGGGGAAAGAGCAAGCTTGTTGCGGTCAGTACACCAACTCCGAGTACGATCGTTTCCTTTTCGGATTTCTGCGAGACGATTCTGCTGGCCAATGAGCAGCCTGCGCTAATCGAAGCAGTCAGTGATGTCTTCATCCATGCACTGTGCATTGAACATAGCTTGACGCTAGACGTGATTCTGCAGTTGTTCCTTAACTACATCGCCTCCCACATTGGCCAAAAAGGATACCAAACCTCGCAGAAGGTGTTCGTTAACATTCTACAGGTGTATTTTTACGATATCTACGACGTAAGCTCGTCCTTGCAGCCCCACGAGATTAGATCGCACACACCACCGCAGTTGGACGATGACTACGATGAGGAGTGCAGCAGTTCGCGGGCTCCCTCGCTGCACAGCGAAGCAGATGCCCAGTCGCTGTCCAGCTCTTGCGCCAGTTCGGCGCATGAAGAGCGATCGGCAAGTCTTTCGATCAGTGGCAGGCAACAGCGAATCGTCTACGATCAGCTGCAGGAGCAACAGTCATCGCCCTTTCAGAAGCGCAATTCAAATGCCTCGCTCTCACAACCCCAGGCGGATGATGATCTGGCTGCCACTAATCTCAAGGGCCTCAAGATCCTGTTTCGTATGTATATGGGGCGCCTAAAAGTCCTCAGTGATCTTATTACTGACCTGCAGTCAGCGGACGTGGAACAACAGGCTGGTCGCGAGGAGTTCATGAACCTGCGCATGGAATGCATCTCCTACATGGTGGGAATGGCTCCCAACTATAGCCCCAAGCCGATTGTAAAAAATATCAACGATCCCCTGGCCGGCAAGTTGATATACGTGCCCTTCATTCCTGACTATAAGCTGCCAGAAGGGGAGGAGTATGATCGCCACATTAAGCACTATATTCGCCCAATTCCCTGTCTGCTGGAACGACCGCAGTATTTAAACCGCCTTCCGCCCTTCGAACGAAGCGACTTTAGCTACCCGAACAAGGACGATGGCGAGTTTGAGGTGCGCTTCCTCAGCTGGAACAACGAGCTGCTGACCCTCACCCTGAAGATTCAAAGTTTGCTTGCCTCCAGTAAAGTGGATCGCGAGATCATCTCAGAGTTTTTGGCCTTTATACAAAAGACGCCACATTTAATGGGCATCGACAGTTTCTTGGTCATCGTGTTGCCCAAGAATTTGGCCATAAACTACTTGCTTAGTTTTAGTCCCGCATTTTTGTGGCAATATGGAAAGGTAATTGATCATTTTAAACTAACCTTTTTAAATCATCTAGTTTCCAATGAACGGCATAGTAAATCAAAATTGACAGTTCTAAGCTATAGAAAATTCAAGGATATTAAGCGGCAACTGGACTTCATTCAGGCACCCTTAAAGACGCTTAATTATCCTTTCCGTTCTTAAAAAAATATTCATGGTATTTAAACGCGTTCTTGACTATTTGAAACTTACAAAGTTTTTAAAGCCAGTGCTTGCAAAACTTATTCCATGATCAGCAATGATCCGCTTTGGTTCGCTACTCCTTATATTGGCGATCAATATTGGCTAAATAACACAAAACACTGCTGAGCTGAAACTTAGAAGACAGCCGGTAGTCTTCACAGTACTATCATATCTCTGTGCCTCTTGAACTGCTCCCTAATCGTGTCAGGATAACAGATTTGGGAGACCTGTGATATGAGGGGCAGTACCTTCAAGGGACTCATTCTATGCTAACATTAAGCTGCTACCTTGCAAGGACTTTTCCAATAAAACAATATTCACTGAGCGCACCACTTTCTTTCCGGTCCATGCTCGGCAAAAAGGTGTAATTAGTCTCAATCATGCTTTCAGCTACAGCTATTAATTATTATAAAAATTTGTAAGTCTACAACCCTTATATTAAATATTTTTGAAATTAATTATCATGCAGTCCTGCGGTTTCACGCCTAAGCACTGGGAGAGCCTGTTGCGGAAAATTCTCAGCAAGCAGGAGGCGCTGCCCAACTGGAAGGGTCACATTTCGGGTTTGTAAAAGAGCTCATCGAAAAGAACAAATAATATAATTTTAAACTTGCAGAGATACTCAACAATTTGGTGGCTGAGCTGAGCTTCGAAGAACTTCTGCAGTGCTTTCCTAGCGAGGTTATTCAAAATCGGAACACGGCACAGTACTTTGCCAAGGAATTTGCAGAGACATGTGTCCTTTATGATCACGAGGAGCTCGTGTTCAAGACTCCTGATCGGAAAGAGGGTGACCGGGAACACATGCCGATGGACAATATAGACGAGGACAATGTGTTTGAGCTAACGCTGCGAAAGGCGGTGGCCAAGCAGCGGAGCATTGCCCTGAGGTCCATGATCGAGTCTACAGGAACTCAGCTCTTTGACGCTACCAGTAATCCCATGTACAACCTGTAGTCGGCGTAAAATAGTTTAAAACGAAATTATCATATTGAAAATCGATAAGATTGATTGATATTAATGTAGCAAAGTAGAGAGCACGGAAGCTTTGCTTGTCTCCATAAATAGATGGATATGTAATTTGTAGTTTTAGGGCACACCCATAACGAGGCATAATTTATTGACATTTATATTTGACACAAAACGCAACATTCGGATACGAATGCTAAAGATGATTTATGGAGCTGACGGGGAAGAACTCCTGGGCTGTTAGGTTGTAATAATAACTAGCTCGTCGCGAGTTTGTTCGGTATTTGCCATATTAAACCAGATGTGTGATCGGGAGTAATAAGGAAACCCTCTCTCTACCTGTATTTGTATTCGTACGCAATGTTAATCCAAGTTTCCTTTGAACTAAGCTTTAGAACCCTTAAAGTATTCGTACTCTATTTATACATTAGTTTCGTAGTCATTTTATTCACCCATACACCAAATCACACTCTCTTACAACAAAAACAACAATCTCAAGTGATATTTTTAATTCTTGCATTGAATCTGAACAATAAAAGCATAATTACATTACAATGGCCACACTGAGTTCGTAATAAGCTGACAGTTTGTTCACCTGCCAGCTAAAAGAAGGCTGCTCTTGAGGCGTTCATCTCCGATAGTTAATCTGGCAATTAAATCCGGCTTCTGTGGGCGAGCTAAGGTAATTGAACGTGTGAAAAAACATCAGGGAAACTGCTCGGGGACAAATCTCTCCGCCGTGAATAACTTAGCCAATTAAGCGTCGTCAACAAGCGTCGGGCTTGCGGTTTTCCAAGCCGGAGTCAGTCACTTGGCGACGCTTGGCGATATCGGCAGCAGCATGCCCAAACTACAGCCCACACTGGAGGTCGTTCCAGAGAAGCCTGAAACTGGGCTGGATTCCGCAGAAACTAAAAAGTCGGCGGGGGAGGAGAGCCAGCTGGACGCGATCATCATTGAGATCGGCCAGTTCGGACGCTTCCAAATCTTCAACTACCTGTTGCTCTGCCTCCCTATCATCTGCAACGCCTTCTACTCCATTTCCTTCGTCTTTACTGCCGGTGATGTGCTTCACAGGTGGGCAGGTTTGATAGTGCTATTGCCATGTTAAAGTTGGGAATCTTTCTCAGATGCAACATCCCTCAGTGCGATGGCTTGGGTACCAGCTATGATGAACCCTTCCTTAACTTCACCATTCCGCACCGCCACGGAAACTGGGATCAGTGCCAGCACTACGCCGTGAGATCAGATCTGGTGGGTGCCACTACGTGCAATGCCAGCAATTTCGATCCGGGTCAACGAGTTAGCTGCGAGGCGGGCTTCAAGTTAAAAAGCGACGATAATACGATTGCCAGTGAGGTAGGTTCGATGGTATTTCCGAAAGCTATTGATTTGATTTTTACAGCTCCTCTCTGTCCCAACAGTTCGGCATATTCTGCGCTGACCAATGGAAGCTATCGCTGGTGGGCACAGTCAACAATATAGGACAGTTTGTGGGCATACCCCTAGGAGGTTATCTAGCCGATCGGTATGTTAAATGAGCAGGCAAATACTTTCATATTGCTTAGCCAGATATATTTTCATTGGTGGGAAAGGTGCAATGACATTTTGAATCAATAACATTTTGGTTTAACTTTCGCATTTTTAAGTATTGTCGAAAAAAATTGTTGTTATTCACAGCGCGTTTAAAATCCAACCAAACTGGTGTTGAATACGAAGGGCGAAATGAAAACGATTATTACAGATACGCGCAAAATGTTGTCATTATTTTATTGTAGATTTTGATACTCTTTGCTTGTTGAGAAAAATGTTTTGGGTAGCCATGCCTTCCTATCCGTTTGTTCGTATGAACGTCCTGATTCGTGAAGAATAATTTGGATTAAACAACGGGGAACTTAATTTTTTTCAAAAATTTTCGCACGCCCTGAAATTTGTAAAAAAAAACCCATAATCGGAAAAATGGAAAGGGAAATGCCTCTATATATTATTACCCTATTTTAGAACGTCTTGCCACTTTTTGGCTTAGGCTTTGCTTGTGCATCATTAACAAGTTCTTTTTTGGCTATAGATATGGGCGGAAATTTATACTGGTCGCCGCCGGAATCCTAAGCTCCTTTGCGGGACTGGCTCGCTCCCACGCGCCGGAGTACTACAGTTTCCTGAGCCTTGAGTTCCTAGACATGGCCGTGGGCAGTACCCTCTTCCCCACCGCCTTTCTGTTGGCCGTTGAGCTGGTGGGCCCCCAGCACCGCGTGGTGGCCGCCACCATGATAAGCCTGACATACGGTCTGGCGGAGGCCTTCATGGGTTACCTAGCCAACTACCTGCGCGACTGGCGCGTCCTGCTGCGTGTGCTCTACACTCCCGCTCTGCTGCACCTGATTTTCATCTGCCTGCTGCCGGAGAGCGTGCGCTGGTTGCTCAGTCAGTCGAAGGAGCTTGACGCCAAGGCTACTCTGCGGAGGGTTGCGAGGGTGAACCGGAAGGAACTGCCGGAGCATAAGCTAAACGAGTTGATCCGGTCGAACCGCCGGCTGGTGGCCCAGTCCTCCGCCCCCGGTGGCCACTACAGCGTCCGACAGATCTTCCAGGCCCTAGGCTGTCGCACCGCCCTGTGCTGCTTCGTGTGGTTCACCCACACCCTTATCGCCCTGGGCCTGAGCCTGAACTCCACCCAGCTAAGTGGCAGCAAGTTCGAGAACTTTAGCATGACGGGGTTCATGCAGCTGCCTGGTATCCTGATGGCCACCACTCTTATGAACTGGATAGGACGACGTTGGGCGCTCAGCTCCTGCCAATTCACTTGTGCGGCCCTGCTCTTGGCAGTGGCTGCCACGGATGAAGGTGAGCTTGTGTTTGGACTGGTGCTCGAAAGAATTTATCAACATTTACATTTCGGTAAAATCAACCAAAAACTTTCGGTATGAGTCATTTAATTGGTTATTTTTATCAAGGGATTTATATCTGTATTCGAATGGAATTCAACGCCAAATTCAAACTCTAATCCTTTCGACTCTTCCAACAGCGTTCCCACTGACCTCCTCAATACTTTACTTTCTGGCAAAAATGACGTCCACCGGAAGCTTTATGATCCTGTACTTCTTCACCTCGGAGATATTTCCCACGAACTGCAGGAACAGCATGCTTTCCTTCTGCTCCAGTGTGGGTCGCTTTGGCTCCATGCTGGCCCCCCAAACCACTCTACTAGTGAGTAACATTTAAATAAGTGCCCGGTTTGTGCCAATAAATACCACGTTGCTTATAGATCGTACACTACCAGTATGCTCCCCATTTGCTATTTGCCCTATTTGGATTTACCTGCTCGGGTTTGGCTTTGTTCTTCCCGGAAACAACTAACAAGGTGCTGCCCACCACACTGGCTGAAGCTCGTGCCCTGGACAAAAGTATACCCAAGACAAAAGTAGCGAAAAGTTCTGCCTAATCGAAATTGAGGCAGTATCGCGTCGCCGGTATCAGTGATCAATGTAATCGGAGCGTGCGGTTTTTGATGACCAACAAATTTGTAAGTCTTTATTGAGCAATAAACAATTTAGAAATCTAAGAAGCCTGCAGACACATTAGCTGTGGTTTTAGTTATTTTGGAATATGAATTTACACTGGGTAAATTTCGTATATTAGGAATTAGGAATTTTACTGATTTGGAAAAGATAATTTGTTTAACAAACTTATTTCTCAAAAAAAAATATTTCTACAAACAAAGATGTAGGTGCCGGATAGTTTTGCAATTTGCCAAGATGGGCATCACAAAATTTTGTAAGCCATTTATAATTTTAAAACAAATTAAAGATTTTCATTTTTTAAAAAGTCCAACCAAGTTTTATATCGATCAACTCGCTTTTACTTTTTTTTCTTAGATCATTTTAAATACCAGAAAAAAGTTTAAAGGCCCCACTTTTTAAATTTAAATTAAACTGACATTTTAAACTAATTAAGCAATTAATTTATTTAATTTATACTCGTTATATTTTAGTGTTAAAAATAAAATAAATAAAAATTCGTTGTCCCTGATATATATACTTATATATTTAAACGGTTAAGGCAGAACAGGGCAGGTAGTATATAAATTTCCTTCGTTGTTAATGGTATTCGGCGATCGAGAGAACAGTTGAATCAGAAATCGGAGAAGGAATTAGCACGGAGATCTATTCGCAGAAGGAAGAGGTGGAAGTTGCCTAAAGTTGTCTTCAGTTGCTTGAGTTATTATAGGAAGTTAAAAACGATGCTGTAAGCATTGATCATTTATGTAATATCCCAGCGTACTTTTTACTTTAAATAAACCACTTCTAATACCAACTTTACATATATGTACCTATACATATATATACTTAAAAAATATTTTGAAAAATATACTATTTTTTTAAAATTTTTTTAACGCAATTGTATTTTTCTCTATTTAGAAAAATATTTAAAACCGCTCCGATTTCTTGATATATTCGAATTACTCAATTATAAAAATAACGTCATATAGAGAAAAACGAATTGTACAAAATGTTTTTGATATTTATATAAAGTAAATTATAATAATTTGTAACGTAAAAATTGGCAATTGCAATCATTCGGAGAAATTCGAGATTAATGAAGTTCGAATTATGCAGTTGTATGTAGAAGGGCTTGATCGAGCTCCTCTGTGGCGAGAACCAGAAAACGTAAAAATTAGCTGATTAGACAGAGCTATATCTCCGTTTTGGGGTTTCAGCTCAATCCTTTTAATTTTCACCGACATTGTTATCAGCTGTCTGGAACAAATTTAACTCCAACCAACAGGCGTACATAGTTGCTTTTTTTGGCTATTCTTAAAATCAAGACCAAGACTGTAAGTGTATTTTAATTTTAATAGACGCATTCTGCATACGAAAAAAAGTGTTCAACGGTGGATGGGTCTTTTTCTGGTTCTCTGGAAAAGTTCCAGATGCCGCCAAGTCAGAATGCAGGGTTATAAATTTTCCTAATAATGTCGAACAAATTGAGTAGTTATTATTTTTCTTTTACGAATTTTTATAAATCGATGAGCTTGGCACCTGGGTAGCAGAGAAATGCTTCCAGTAACAGCACTTCCAAGCAGCATTTAAAAGCAACCAAAGAGGGTTAAAAAGGCCAAGAGCAAGTGTGGTGCAGAAAAGGTGAAAAATGCACGCGTCTTAGCTCAAAAATATTTGTGGAAATCAGCTGAACGAAATGTAGGAAGATATTCACGCATTAACTCTTATGCAGTCGACATGACGTCATAGCCCACAACACCTAACCTGCCGACCAAAATATTTAAAATACAACTTGTGTTCGGATTGTTCTCCTCGGCGTTTAAATTATAGAAGAAAAGAACAATTTACATCGTTTCATCCATGGGTTTCCCATTAGTTACGTAAAAATTATAATTCGATTTTTGTTTGGTTATAAAGACATTAAAAAGTCAAATATTAATAGAGAAATGTTGAATTATTTTTTGTCAACCGACCCTAAGCCGACCAGAAATATGAAACGCCGAGGATTTTACGTGCTCCGAAAACACGTTTATTTTCCACCACCTCTTATTGTTATATGATACAGGTAATTTAAAAGATTCGTCCAAAGACTAATGACTGAGATTTGAATTAAAAATTTTACAAATCATGAACTCTTAAAATTTGTTGTTTAATCGTATTCGATTCAATTGAGGAGCACCGTAAAAATTGTTTTATTAAACTCCGAAATGGAATAAGCGTGTAATATGTTATTTTTTATTAATGAAGCAAAATCTTTCATAAATAAAAAATCGATCTTAGATAGTTCAAACAACAGCCGGAGAGTGCAGACGTGTTTTGCGCGAGTTCCGGAAAAAAACCGCTCAAAAGTGAAAAACAATAACTAAAAATACTGAAGTGGTGTATTAAAGGCAATCTTATTGCTAAAAACAGTTAATAATAATTAGTGCTATGTATAAAACTATTGAAAAGTTATTATAAAAACTAAGAAGTGCCACGAGTGATAGATAGCTCAATGAGCGGCGATTCAAAAAATGAGCGTAGACGCTCCGTAGACCAGAGAAACAGTTATATCTCTTATTTCTCAACCCGTGATACAGAAGTAGAAAGAACTTCTTCAAAGAGCAACTTAGCCCTACTGACCATTGACAGTGCGAGAGCACGGTCTTGTTCTCCCGCCCTACTCACACCAACTCCCACTTCATGGAGCTTGCAGTGTAGTCGGGAATGACAACTTTTATGTTACTCCGTTTGTTAAAGGAAATATTCATGAAACAAAGCTTCAAGCTAAAACTGAAGATCAATTCAGAGCTGTAACTAATTACCTAGACGAGGCTTGGAAACCCTACTACACATACCAGCTCAAGGGTAGCAAGGGCTTGCAAGTAGTGCTAAAGGGCATAGAGCCCGACGTATCCACCAATGAGATAAAAGAGGCACTGAAAGAAAAAGGATTCTTCTCCAAAAATATTATTAATATTATCAACAAAAATAAAAAGCCGCAACCACTCTTTAAGGTCGAACTGGAGCCAGAAAGCCGAGCCTTGAAGAAAAATTAAGTGCACCCGTTTTACAAACTGCAATTCCTGTTGCATAGAAGGATTACTGTTGAATGGCCCAGCCAGACCTTCATTTCATACGCCAGTGCCCTAAAATCAGGGCTTGCTAATCAGACGGGGTTCCCACAAGCTCAATGCTCTGAGCAAAATATAATAACACCTCAGCAAGCAATAGGACAAATATCAAAGAGCATGGAAACCATGATGCTGACTTTACAGCAGGGTATGATGGAATTTATGTCCTTCATGAAAACAACTATGACAAACCTTATGCAAAATCAGAACATTTTAATAAATTTGCTCACATCCCAACAATCTAAATAATCGATGTCTTGTCTTCGAATATCCATGTGGAATGCCAATGGCATTTCACGGCACAAACTTGTAATAACTCAATTCCTCAATGAAAACCAAATAGATGTAATGCTGCTGGCAGAAACGCATCTCACAAGTAAATACAATAAGAGGTTATACTTCATACCGCTCAGATCATCCGGACGGTAAGGCTCACGGAGGAACTGGAATCCTAATCAGGGAACGCATTAAGCACCACTTTCACCAGAGGTTTGCAACAAATTATTTGCAGGCTACATCTATAAAACTACAAGCAGGCAACGGAAGTATCACTATAGCCGCTGTCTATTGCCCACCGCGTTTTACAATAACTGAAAAGCAATTCTTGGACTTCTACAATTCACTCGGAGATCGCTTTATAGCAGGAGGAGACTACAACGCCAAGCACACGCACTGGGGATCAAGACTTGTGACTCCCAAAGGAAGACAACTGTATAAAGCAATCATAAATTTGAGCAACAAACTCGACTATGTCTCCCCTGGCAGCCTCACATATTGTCCAGCTGACCCCAGAAAACTCCCGGGCTTAATTGACTTCGCTGTTACCAAGAACATCCCAAGAAATTTAGTAAGGGCCAAATCGCTATCGGACTTATCATCGGACCACTCGCCTGTTCTAATAACTCTCCTTCAAAGCCCGAAAGTAATCGAGCACCCCTTCAGGCTGACCTCGACTAGAACTAACTGGCTAAAGTACAAAATGTACGTAAGTTCCCACATTGAATTAACACCACAGTTAAACATAGAGAACGACATCGACTTCTGTGCTGATGCCCTGGAGTCAGTACTCGTGGCGGCAGCCAAAATCTCAACACCAGAAGAGACAATCGTGCGTAGCAACCAATACAAAACTAATCTGCAAATCGAACAACTGGTTCGGGAAAAGCGACGTCAACGAAGCGCTTGGCAATCCTGCTGATCGCCCCATTCGAAGCAACTCTATAATGATGCCACCCGCAGACTCACCAAAACCCTCAAGCAAGAAGAGGAGCTTGCGCAGCGCTGGTACATTGAGAAACTGTCACCGACCAGTACAAAGCATCCTTTGTGGAGAGCTCACCCAAATCTAAGCTCTCCGATAGAATCAGTCACTCCGATTAGAAACTCCTCGGGTACTTGGGCCCGCTGTGACGAAGACAGAGCCGAAACATTTGCTTTACACCTACGAGATGTATTTCAGCCGAACGCCGCCACAAACTCTCTTCAACTACCGCCGCTTAGCTCTGAAATTGCAATTAACCCGATTTTGTTCCAAGCACCTGAAATTGCTAACGTCATTAGGAAGCAAATAAAACCGAAAAAGGCTCCAGGGGGGCGACCTAATAACCCCAAAAAATTATAATTGAACTTCCAAACTGCGCAGTGGATGTAGTATCCAAGCTATTTAACGGGATCACAAAACTTGGCTATTACCCTAAAAAATGGAAAAAGTCCGTGGTTATAATGATACCGAAGCCTGGGAAAGACCACACAATTCCCTCATCGTAAGCTTACTATCGTGCCTGTCCAAATTACTGGAAAAATGCCTGCTCACGCGCATTACACCATATTTAAGAGAAAATAACTTAATCCCGGCACATCAAATCGGGTTTCGTGAAAGCCACGGAACCATCGAGCAAGTCAACCGGATAACTTCAGAAATTCGTACAGCCTTCGAACATCGGGAATATTGTAGTGCGATATTCCTCGACGTCTCTCAGGCAATCGACCGAGTGTGGCTTGAAGGCCTTATGCATAAAATCATAACATTACTGCCAGAAAACACTCATAAGTTACTTAAGTCGTACCTCTACCACAGAGTCTTTGAGGTTAGATGCAATACAACGACATCCAACGAGTATAACATTGAAGACGGAGACCCACAAGGTAGCGTCCTGGGGCCTACCCTGTTTGTCCTTTACACAGCAGACATCCCTACGAACGAGAGGCTGACTACGTCCACATTTGCTGACGACACCGCAATCCTGAGCCGCTCGAGAGAAAAAAAAAAAGATAGTTCGGTATGGTGAATTGATTTAGGTTCAAGTGGCTTAACAAAATAAATAATTGTTCAGCTCAAAAATGTATCTAATACCGATTGCAGTCGGTGCTTATCAGCTGTATGGCCAGCAATTCCGCCAGGTATTACCGATTTATAGCTCTCTTTCAGTGGGGCCAGTGCCACACATATATCTATCAACCGATTTCAATTACAGCGCGCCAATAATTCACCGAGCTCCAATTTATTGTGGCTTCATCGTAACTTATCATTGATTTATCAATCTGTTCGGCAACCCAGTCGATCGAATAGTCAACCAGGCACTGAACTTGTGTACACAGTTTCCTCACTTAATCATCTTATGGTCGGGTAAAGTAAATCAAGTGTAAAGGCAAACAGAGGAACCAGACACATGGCCAAAGTCAATGACATCGGGCAAATAGCGTAAGATAAGGAGCAGAGTGCCAGGTCGGACAACTTGTTGACCTAGTAGCAATCAGCTAACAGGCTGGAACAGCTGTTAGCCACCCACCAGACACCATGTCTCGCCGTCTGACAGATAATCAGTGAGAGCGAAACCAGTTCCTATATCGATTGGTATTAACGGCATGCTGCTAAACCATTCAGAACTTAACGCGCTCGGATTAATGCTAATATTGAGCGTTGGGAAGTGCAAATAGTTTTGGATTGGCGCCTGATAAAGGCCCGATAAGAAGCGTAGAACTCGCGGCATGGAGAAGAGCAGACAGATTAAAAATAGAAACGCACGAGAGACGCGTAATCGGAAAGAGCCATGCGAGCCATGCGAGCGTCGAGTCAAAACACAGCGAACTCAACCATTTGGTGTGGTTAAATCAGTCAATGAGTGGCACTGCTCCCAGCGAGACGCTCCAGAGCGTCTATAAATAAGGCCGAAAGCTAACGGGGCGAAAAGATCGCGGGCCGCGAGTTATAAAACACCGATTAAAAGTGCATTCTACCACGTGTCTAACGGGCACTTCAACTGAATACCATCATGACCAGCCAAAATGGAAACGGCAGCTCCCCGAGCAGTGGCAAAGCCAATGGACATGCCGACACGGACGCGACGATGGCAGGTGGGGATGACGACAACTCTCTGGATGCCATTCTGGTGAGGATCGGCCAGTTCGGGCGCTATCAGATCATTAACTATGTTCTGCTGTGCATTCCCATGCTCTTCAACGCCTTCTTCTCCATCTCCTATGTTTTCTCGGCGAGCACAGTGGTTCACAGGTAGGCCAAATGTCCGTGAAATCTAATTTCGAGTTATATTCCTGATGTGAAACGTCACTAGGTGTAACGTCCCGCAGTGCGATAGCTCCGGCAGTGTGTACGAGGAGAGCTGGCTAAATTTCACTATCCCTTACAAGAACTCCTGGGATGCCTGCCATCGCTACGCTGTCAACGAGACTGAGCTATTCACTGATCCATCCGGGCCCTACTGCGACGAGCAGTACTTTACTAATAAATCGGAGACCTGCGGACACGACTTCAAGTTCAGGGATGAGGAGAAGACTATATCAACGGAGGTGGGTAGGCGAAGATAAGGAAGTAAATTCAAAGCTAAACTCTCTTGATTAAAACCTCGCGGGAAATTCTTGATTTAATACATTTTTTATGAGGTTTTATTTATTCTCAGAAGCTAGCGACGCACTAACAATAAAAAAAAGTGCTGAGTTGTGGTTGTGCTTTACTGTGCTAGGCACTTAACTTAACTGGAAAACTTTTTAGTTCAAAAAAATGTTAATGTTTATCAAAATAATAATAATAATGAACTATTTATTTACTTATAATCATTAATTTCTGAAAAAGACTATAGAATACGATAGCTGATTCAATTCTTAGATACTTAATACCTAACGATATTCCGTTTTTGCCCCCAAAGTTCGGAATATATTGTGAAGACGAATGGAAGCTCTCTTTGGTGGGCACCATAAACAATGTGGGCCAGTTTGTGGGCATACCGCTCGGAGGATTCTTTGCGGATCGGTAAGTTATCCTAAAATCTGCGAGGATTTTCCAGTATTATATCTTTGTATCTCAGGTTTGGACGACGCACTATGCTAGCCGTAGCCGGATCCCTGAGCGCCTTGATGGGCGTGATCCGCTCTTTATCGAGCAACTACCCCATGTTCCTGGTGTTCGAGTTCCTAGACATGGCTGTGGGCAGCACCCTTTTCCCCACCGCCTTCCTGCTGGCCATCGAGCTGGTGGGCCCGAAGCGTCGAGTGGCAGCGGCCACGATTATCACGATCTTCTATGCACTGGGAGAGGCCTTCCTCGGATTCCTGGCCTCCCAGGTGCAACACTGGCGCTGGCTGCTCCGGGTGCTCTACGCCCCGGCAGTGCTACAGATCCTTTTCCTTTGGATCCTGCCGGAGAGTGTTCGCTGGCTCCTGAGCCAGGGAGCCGAAGAGCGGGCCGCCGCCGTTCTGCGACGCGCTGCTCGGATCAACAAGCGATCCCTGCCCGAGGACCAGGTGGAGGAGCTGCTGGCCACCAACCGACAGAAGCTCAGCCAGGCCAATGAGAGCCAGTACCCGATCATGCGAGCCGTGCGATTCTTTTCGTTGCGGATTGCCAACTGTTGCCTTTGCTGGTTCACGCACACGTTGATCGCACTGGGACTGAGTCTGAACTCGGTTAACCTGGGCGGCAACAAGTACACCAACTTCATGCTGAACGGCTTCATCCAGATCCCGGGCCTTCTGCTGCCCCTGGTCATAATGGATCGCGTTGGCAGGCGCTACTCGCTCTGCGCCTCGATGCTGCTCTGTGCCATTTGCATGGGCGCCTCCGCGGGAGTGCCAGCAGGTAATAGTCTTTAACTGATTTAAGAGTATTTATCCTGTCTTCCTACACATAAATAAATTGAATCTATTTGCTTTCAGATAACTACGCGGGTTCCCTAACCCTGTTCCTAATTGGAAAGCTAGCCATTACCTGCAGCTTCCAGATCCTGTATTTCTTCACGTCGGAGATCTTTCCCACCAACGTGCGGAACAGCCTGTTGTCCCTCTGCTCCATGGTGGGACGCATCGGATCCATGTTGGCACCCCAAACTCCTCTACTGGTTAGAATGTGCTAAGCTCCTCTATGACTAGCCAAATAATCCAAGTCACTTTTCCCTTTCAGGCTAAGTACTATATCTACGCCCCGCAGATACTATTCGCTACCTTTGCTCTGATCAGCGGCATCCTCACCTTGGCTTTTCCCGAGACGGCGGACAAGGTGCTTCCAACAACCATGGAAGAGGCACGAGACTTGAATCTAGCCAAGCGCCGAGGTCAGGGGGTCGCGGGGGAAGAGCTGCGCGAGGGACCTAAGGAGGACCCAATAATGATCTAGGAATGGGAACGGTAAAGAAGCTAAAAGAGGCCAAATATGTGTTAGATTAAGTTATAGGCACTGCATTTGTTGATTTTTATAAAGTTTTTTATTTAGTTAAGATACATAGCCGATTTTGTTGTGAGACGAAAAGTTCTCCACGTCAAATTTTATCCGTGATATAATGTATGCACGTTGCCTTTTTAGCTTCTTTTAAAATTGTATAAGTTAGAAAAATCTGTAAATGTCATTATCTTGTTTAAGTATAAAGGTGATAAAATCGGTCCACTAATGGCAGGGAAAGAAATAATACTTTGTCATAAAAAATGTATTTTGTTTTCTTTTATGGCGGATTGGATTTACGCCTTTACGACTCTGACATCTCGGTCATAAATTAATATTTAGTTATTTTTTACCAATTTGGATAAAAACATCGTCTTTTTTTTTATTTTTGGGCGGAGTCTCACGGCCTACTTACCCGACCAACTGACCAAGGGACTCAATGATTCAATATTAGGGGAATATAATTTTTAGTTAATCTACTTGGCACAGAAAAGTTTAGCCGACTTACCAAGTCGGGGCTGTCAATCTCACCATTTATAAAGTTATAAATGAAGACAGTTCCAAGCATCGTTCTACGGTTGGCTAGGGAGGTTAATTTAATCCACAGTAGTCTACTAGAATAAGACGGTAAGTTTTTAATAAATAAAGTTTTAGTGACATAAGGATCATCGAATTCTTTTGATCACCTTTTAATAAAACCAAGCACTCCTCTGGCTTTATTAACCATGGACGAAATGTGATTACAAAATTTTTGTTTAGTTCAGTAAAAAAAAGATTTAGGGTGCCAGTCGATTTGGATTTTAAATTTAATTGTATAATGTAGTATTGGTGATACAACTTTTTTTGATCACGCATTTTTATACCTTTTTAACGAATGGTACAATTTGAAAAATTTCTTCTACATTTCGCATAAGTATTGATAAACAGCAAGAACAATGCGTTTTTACCTTTAACGAAATATTTAAATTTTTAAAATCGTATACTAAGCGATTGTCGTCGGTCCGTTAATGGCCGTCTGTCTGTCGTCTGTTTGTCAATCTGTCCGTCTGAACGCTGGGAACTCCTAGAAACTCTAAATGCTAGAAGATTGCCATTTCTTCTAGCTTTTAGTAGTTCCTACGGACAGACAGTTTGTTTCAAAATGGTGCCACGCCCTTTAACGCCCACAATCGGCTTATATACGATTTCAAAAATTTAAATACTTTCGGATAGGGTCAAAAATGCAGTTTTATTGCTGTTTATCAATACCTATCGAAATGCACGAAGACAATTTTTCAAATCGGACCTTCTTAAAAAGTAACGGGTATAAAAAGTTTCTATCTCCAGTCGATTTGCATTCTACCTTTAATTGTATAATGTAGTATCTGATAGTCGGGTCCCTGTTTTTAGGTCTCTCTTTTTTTTAATTGTATACACAAAAAACTTTTAAAATCAGGTGTAGACAACATGTAAATATACTCCGTTTTCTACATTATATTTTTCGCCCGCACAGTGGCGCTACCAAACGATAGGCAGCGTTAACTTTTTTAATTTTTAACATACTTTGAGGAGCGACAAATAATTTTTGTTTCCGGTTATGTTTTAAAACCTTTCCGATATATATATTTACATTACAAACTTGTTGAGACCAACAATTTCAAAAGAATTTCTTGATTTTTTTTTGGTGAAAATACTTGGATAAATTTGCGTGGGCATTCTATCGCACACTTAATCCACATTTTTAGTTATTTTAGGCAAAATACAAAATGTATCCAGCAATAAAGACCCTTAGAAAAAGCGTTTCCACCATCATTTTTAAATTTACAATATAAAAAATAAAAAATTTACTTAAGAAGCGAATTTTGTTAATTTTCGTTGCAGTTGGACGCACTGCTTACGAAAATCTAGCTTTAAATATTATTTATGATTCCAATTATACAAAAACTATTACAACAACAAAGGAAGGAATATACCCTTTCAGTTATAACAAATCGACATTTCGATTTCTAAGCCTATATTACTAAAAACAATGAAGTTATGACGATTTTGCGCTGCATTTTGCCATCGTTTTTATGTCAGCTATATGATACTGTTTTCCGATTTAATTATACCCTTGCATAGGGTATTATAATTTTGGTGTGCAACGCAGTGAAGAAGACATCACCGACACTATAAAGTATATATATTCTTGATCAGGATCACCTCCTGAGTTGATATAGCCATGTCCGTCTGTCCGTCTGTCCGTCTGTCTGTTTCTACGCAAACTAGTCTCTCAGTTTTGAAGATATCAAATTGAAACTTTGCACACACCCTTTGTTCCTTTGCACGCAGAATATAAGTCGGAACGGGATCGGCCGTCTATATCCTATAGCTGCCATATAACTGAACGATCGGAAATGCTATAACTTTGGAGTTTGTAAAGTTAGGAAGTTGGGATTTTTTATGAATGCATCATATGAATAATTTTGGAGAATATAATTTACAGAATATTCTACAAGGGTATATCAACTTCGGCTCCGCCCAAAGTTAGCTTTCCTTTCTTGTTTTAAAATAATTTTCAAATGGTTTTTCGGAACATGTTTAGTAGGCGAAACCAATACACATTATTTTTGAATTTTTTTGTTATATTAAGTAGATAAGTTTTTGGTTATAAAAGCAATGATTATCTTAACTTTAATATAATCATTACCTCTTAGTCGTAGTAGTATAATTTATAATGTTTTCGGCTCCTGAAATATATACTTTAAAGGGTCGGGAACGCTTTCTATTACATTTTACATGCTCTTTCATGGCTACTTTCGTGTTACCTCACCTCACCCAATAAATAAAAATAATGCATATTTAAAATGTTCAATTTATTTCATTGAGCAGTAAAGTAGACCAATCAAAAGATCAAAACAACTTTTGCATTGACTCGCATTACCTGGAGTGGCTTCCCCTTGGGGGTGTAACCCTCTGCTATCGGCGATACTCGAAACTTGTGTAAAGAAGTCGAGCTACAACTTTGGAGTGCATGCAGGTCCCATGTCGGACAACAAGCTGAACAACTATACCCGTACGTATGGGGGCAAAAATAATAAAAAGGGAAACTATTGGAAGCCTATAGGGCTTCTACTGCCTTACGACGCGCAATAAGTAATTTTATGAATGGAAATCGCTGCTGTGACTAGATTTGATTTGATGGCATTTGTAATTGCCATTATAGTCAAGGGGTCTTTCGTTTCGGATAGTTTCTTATCGGGGCTGGACGAGTTGTTGACTCTCTGTCAACTTATGAGCATTGCATCGATGATATCGCCTCGAAGAACCTTATCTCTCGATCTCCCGATGTGTCGATCGGTTGGCCATGTCCGGGGTGCCAATTGCCAATTGCCGAGTGCCAGTCAGTTTTCGATTGCCGACGGGCCCTGATAGACATGAGCGGAGGAGACTACGAGAGCGGGGACTACTATATGCGCAGTCGGTGGGTCCGGTGCAAACCAAGGTGTGATGTCACCGGTAATCAGTACTTCCGACTGCTTCCAGGAAGCTTCGCGACAAGCCGCCGCTGTGGGACTCCTTCCAGGACCCGCCGTCGAAGAAGACGAGCGGCTCCGACGTCGACTGGAAGAAGCTTCAGTTCTTCCTCAAACTCTTTAAGCTCTTCGTCTACCTCCTCGTCTTTGCGGTTGTTCTTGCCTCGAGCGTGTTTGCCAAGCTGCTTTATCTCTACATGGCCGGAAACACAGGTGGCAGCGGTCCACGGGTGCAAGTGTGCAGCAAGTATCGTAAGTGAGTGTCAACACCTTGTTGGATTAGCCATATTCATGTTGGTCTTCCCCCATCCGAAGTGCTCCGACACGGTCAGGTGGAGGCGGTGCCCAATGAGCTAGATCAAATCGCCTGGGTCTGGGCCCTGATCTTCGCCTTCGCCGCCCCCGAACTGCTCACATTTCTGCGCGCCCTCCGCATTAGTATGTTCAAGCGCGAGCAGCGACCCAGCGGACTGGAAGTTGGCCTGGTGGGTATTACCCTATGCACGATTTGTGGGTGCCACGATTAGCTCAATAATATCAGACTTATTCAATTAATATATTTATTTACTCTTAATTAATTAATTATAAATATTTACTCTTTAAACATACTTAAGTGATTTTGGTGATTTATTTTCCATAGGTTTAGACAGTATAAACTATTAATTTGTGACTTAACGGGAAAAAACCAATATCTTTTATAATTCAACTTTTTATATTTTAATTAAATTTAATGTTTAAATCTGAGTAATATTAAAAGGCAAAGCGGGCTTGTTTTCATGTAATTCTGATTTAAATTTTAATAACTTATATTAATTAGCAAATGTTTTTTCAAAGTAAACTTTCTTTGGATCGACTTTAGAATTTAAAGAATGTTTTTTCGGAAGCTTTAGCCTAAGACTTAAATCAGAAGCTACGGTAACCCCATATATTGAGTTCGTGTCCCACAAATCGAGCCACCCTAGCCAAGGCGGAGATTGATTGATAAGTCCTCGCTAATCAGGTCACGCTCTTTGAACTGCTGCACGTCGTTGGGCTGGCCCTACTCACCTTCACCGTGCTCCCGGCCCTGGATGCGACTCGCGGTGCCATTCTGGGCTGCTGCGTCTGCTTTGTGCCCGCCCTGCTGAGTGAGTAACCCGACAACTCGACTCCCGCTTTAAGACCCCCGCCTGTTATCGGTGACTAGGCACCGACTGACAACAATTAAATTGATTGCCTGCCCCTGCTCAACGTTTCAGATTTGCTGACGGGCACGCGGGTGCACTGGAGGTCGGCGGACGGCCTGGTCCTAGGGCTCTCAATCCTGGCCCTGATTGCGCAGGGCAGCGTCTTCGTGATCTGGCCCTCGCTGAGCGACAGCCTGGAGGTCCAGCTTCTGGCCATCCCGCTGCTTCTCGTCTCGTTTCGCTGGTGGGAGAACTTTGCCAACACCCACGAGGCCATCGGTGAGTGGGTTCCTTATAGACTACTGACCGAACTTGGCTAGGTCGGCGAAAGTTAGGGTGTCAACAGGTTTCGTAAGGGATACTTTAATAAAAAGTTTTAAATTTTTAAATAATCAAAATGAATTGTTTATGAGAACATATTTGTTGTTTGATGTGTGGCATAGGGTTTTCTAAGCTTTTTGAAAATTATAAATTAAAATACTCTTTTTGTTAACTTTTCCAATTATTTGATATATTTCTAGCCATCTAGTTATCCATACAAGCCCAGAAAGAGAACCCATCAAATGTATTATATGTTTTTAATTTCATATGTGGTTTTATATGTGTTAACAAATCCCTCTTACTCACTTTTTTGCATCTGTGTAATTATCAAAGTTGGCCAAAAGCTCGGGAAACCATTAAGTCGACTCCATTTCGTAAGGTTGGTACGCCCTACTATCACTACTTTTCAGTCATACGTACTTTTGCCTTTGATTAAATAATTTATTTTTACTAAAATTAGATGACGTAAAAGTAAGTTATAAAGAAACTATTATTTTAGGCTTTAGAATTACATTGATTGTGAATACATTTAAATCCCTTAAAGACTGAGTTCCGTTTCGTCTCTTCCACCGGCAGCATACATAATTCGCACCATCCGCTGCACTCGATCCCGCTACCACACCTACCTTTACCTGGCGCCCGTTAAAGTGGTGGTATTTGCGGGGGTGGGCTTCCTCCTGCATGGGCAGGATTTTGTGCAGTACTTCAGCAGGTTCCTAGACGCCTGGCGGCCGCACCTCATCACGCTGGTGGTGAGTGGAGTCCACGCATTAAAGTTGGTGTATACGACTCATCTTGATGCACACAAAAAATAGAAATTAGACTGAAAATTTTTTAGAATTTTGAAAAACTTTTTCGATTTTTAATGCAAATATTTGGAAGTTATCCTTCTGTGAATCAGTGTTGCTACTAAATATATGTCCCGAGAAAACACCCTCCCTAATCAGGTAAAAATCGTGATCTTCAAAATTCGCAATATCTATACATTCGACTAAACTCATACAATATTTTCCAAAAGATTAATTTTTTTTGCCCGGTTAGGCTGCAGAAAAATAATAAAACTTGTAATCCAAGACAAATAATCACGTTGAAATAGTTTAAAATTACAGTTTGATTAATTTTATTTTTCTTTACTTGGAATTTTTGTATACTTTGTGTTTTCTTACTTGTAAACATTACATTTTGTATGATTTGATATTTAATACCAATTAGTTTGGGCGTTAGGAAGTTTCTTACAAAGTAGCCTAACCTTTCTCTGTGCACTTGCAGCAAAGTAACGGGGACCCCGATGCGCTTCTTTCGGCACAATCGAACTCATCAATCAAGGCCCCTCCGCCCAGGACCCAGTTCACCATGCAGTCCAGTCCGAATGCGGTCGTCTACGCACTGGCGGCCCAGGTGGGTGCTGCGTACCTGTGCCACATATTCGGTAAGTTCGCCTGCAAAATCAAGATCCAGGTGTTCAGCTTCGCGCTGCCCCTCAGCCTGGCAGGACCCACAACCGTCTGCCTGGCCACCTTCCTGGCCCAGCTGCGGGCCTCGGATCCGTGCTCGCTGCACGGCCTCCTCCCGGACTACCTATCGCTCGCGGCTCTGGCCGGGAATTGGGAGGAGCTGGGCCAGCGCTGCCTGGACCTGGCCCTGTGGCTGTGGCCGTTGTGGTGGCTGGCCCAGCTGTGGACCTGCCTGCACATCTGGCAGCCGCACAACGACAAGAACGCCCCCACCGAGAAGCTATTCGTGTGCCCCTGGTTCTGCGGCCTGCTGGTGGACCAGTGCTCGATGATGAATCGGCGGATCGTGGACTGGAGCGAGGAGTACCTGGCCATCAAGGTGAGAGGGGTCGCTGGCTCCGGAACCCGGAATTGAGTGTGGCAAATCAGATTTGAGTCGAGTTGATGTTAATGAATTATTGTTATCAGGCGCCTGCCTGGCATCAATCATCGCGCCAAGTTCGCAGCTCCCAGCAGGCCGTGCCAACCCACCCTCCCACATCCATCTATTGCGAGGACTTTCTGACTATTCCGGCGGAGAGTGCAGGGCCTGCTGGCACTACTGATGTGCGCTTCAAATGTCAGGCAATGTAATTAAGTTAAATGACGGGGAAACTGCAAAGTTCAGGAAATGTTTGCGTTTCCCTTCGTGGGGAAGGGCCATGGCTGGGATGCGAGGCTTTTCGGTGGGTGTAAACTTAATTAAAAGAGCTTCAGCTCCACTCGCATGTTTTCGGGGCCTACCCGGCATAAAGACATTAAAGTAATTAAAATCAGGGCATAAGAGCTGATTTGAAGGGCATAAATTAGAGGCCCAGCGAATTATGTGCATTCGTTAGGTAGGCCAAACCTGTTAATGGCTCATTGCTTAACCAACAGCCTTAAAGTTGGTCAGAATCAGTTTTACGACAAGGGTCTTACAATTAAACAAGCTTTCAAGCTTCAGAATTGAATAGAATTGAAGTAAACTTGTCTCTTGAATACTATTACGTACCCTTTCCAAATTAATGCTGCCATCTCTGCTGAGAATTCCCCACTTCTTGTTCCGCAGAGTCCGCATTGGATTTCTTTAAGAACACTTGATATGCACTGCAATCATTCGGTGCTTAAACTAAATCCCCCTGTATCTACTTCTGCCGGCAGAGCGACCTAACCACGCCGAGGGATCCTGTGGTGGCCCTGGCATCCGACATCAATGCCAGCCGCGACATCCTGGAAGAGGACAAGGTGCCGCAGCTGATTGTGTGCGCCACCATGTGGCACGAGACCGAGGACGAGATGATGGAGTTTCTCAAGTCAATTGTCCGCTTGGATGAGGATCAATGCGCCCGCCGCATGGCGAAGACACACCTGAACGGCGGCAAGTTGGACGACGAGTACTATGAATTGGAAAGTATGTAAATGGGCCAAAATATGCGGATGCTGATGCTGATGCAGCTGCTGTCGTCTGCAGTCCTCCGCGGCTGCATTTGCATTGTGCATTTAAAAAGTGTCAAAGTGGAAATTTATGCAAGTCCGGGATGCTGTTTGCAGCTCTATTTATAGCGTTTGGCGACTTCATTTCCGCGCTTGCCAAAATGGCACTAAGCCAAGCATCGGCAACTGTCTGCGACAATTTTACGATCTCCCTAATTCCACCCCACACGGAAAATAAATATTATGTCGAAAGCTTAACATCAATTCGGCTTAGTCAGAGTTTTAAATGTTCTTTAGAAGGACCTCATATATGAACATGGTGTCGCGTTTGTTAATTCAAAAGCCTTTTTGGCCTTCAGCGAAATTCCTTTAAATTTAAATAACATTTTATTTTAAAATAAGGACTGCCGACCATGGCATTTGACCAAAACTGTTTTTATTAAAAAACCATTGCACCAGTTGCGTTCTGACTGTGAGACACCTTATTATTTAGATATTAAATACTTAAAAATGAAATAGACATGACGATATTGAAGTTTGAGTTTGAGATGACGATGTAGGACTGATACCTTCACTTATATTGTCACTTATACATTTCCATAGCCAACATCTTTTTCGACGATGCCTTCGTGCTGGACCCGCGCCAGTGCCAAAACAAGCGTAATCCTCCGGTCAACGAGTATGTGAAGACCCTTACTCGAACCATAGACAAAGCCGCCTTCGAAGTCTACGGCGTGAACATTCGGATCAAGCCCCCTCTGAAAATCGAGACTCCCTACGGAGGCCGTTTGGTGTGGACTCTGCCCGGACGCACCAAGATGGTGGCTCACCTCAAGAACAAGGACAAGATCCGGCACAAGAAACGCTGGTCGCAGGTCATGTACATGTACTATCTGCTGGGGTATCGGATTATGGAGACGGAGCAGCTGTCGCCGCGTCGGAAGGCGGTCATCGCCGAGAACACCTTTATTTTGGCCCTGGATGGGGACATCGACTTCCAGCCGAGGGCCGTGCAGCTCCTGATCGATCGCATGAAGGCCGTGGACGAGCTGGGAGCCGCCTGCGGGCGGATCCACCCGGTGGGCAGGGGCCCGATGGTGTGGTACCAGCGCTTCGAGTACGCCATCGGCCACTGGCTGCAGAAGGCCACAGAGCACGTGATCGGCTGCGTGCTGTGCAGCCCAGGCTGCTTTAGCCTCTTCCGGGCCAGCGCCCTGATGGACAACAGCGTGATGAAACGGTACACGATGGTCAGCTCGGAAGCCATGAAGATGGTGCAGTACGATCAAGGTGAGGACCGCTGGCTCTGCACCCTGTTGCTGAAGGCCGGCTCCCGGGTGGAGTACTGCGCCGCCTCGGATGCGTACACCCACGCGCCCGAGAGCTTCAACGAGTTCTACAACCAGCGACGTCGGTGGGTGCCCTCCACTATTGCCAATATCTTCGACATCCTGGCTGACGCGGAAACGGTGGTGAAAAAGAACAACTCGATATCCACGATGTACGTGTGGTATCAGGGCATGTTGATGATTGGAACCGTGCTGGGACCGGGCACCATATTTCTCATGATGGTGGGTGCTTTGGTGGCTGTTTTTTCGATCGACATCTGGACCGCCTTCCTTTGGAACTTCTTTCCCATTATCTTCTTTATACTGGCCTGTGTTTACCTGAAGCAGAAGTTTCAACTGCTGATAGCCTTCGTGATTAGTGCGATTTACTGCCTGGTCATGATGGCTGTCCTCATCGGCATTATTGTGCAGATGCTGGAGGACGGACCCTTGGCTCCCGCGTCGCTTTTCTTTCTGCTCGTCGCTGTGCAGATCACAATTGCAGGTAAGGGTCGGTTGGGAAGGGAGGGCTATAATTTGGGAAATCTAATTATAACTTTTTCTCCTGCTCTTCAGGCTTCATGCATCCGCAGGAGTTCTGGGCCTTGCTGTGCGGCGTAATTTACTACATTACCATTCCCTCGATGTACATGTTGCTCATGATCTTTTCGGTGTTCAACATGAACGATGTCTCGTGGGGCACTCGAGAGGCACCTGTGCTCAAGGACGACGACAAGGACGCTCCCAACGATGCGGACAACTATTTGCCGGGCTGGCTGAACGATCCACTGCTAATCAACTCGGAGCTGGGTGAGGTGGCGCTGGCGGAGCAACGGTTCTGGAAGGATGTGATCAAGCAGTACCTAAAACCACTGGAACTAAGTCGCGAGCAGAAGCAGGCGATGGCCGACGGGCTCAAGGAGCTCAGGAACATGATCGCCTTCGCCTTCGTGATGGTGAATGCGATCTTTGTGCTGATCGTGTTTCTGCTGCAGTTGAAGAAGGAGTTCCTCCACCTCAAGTGGCCCATCGATCCCACGGACTTCGTGTCCTTCGACAGGGACAACTTGATGGTCGGCATCTACAGACAGTATAAGGAACTGGATCCCATCGGCCTGTGCTTCGTGCTCTTCTTTGGGTTGATCCTCATCATCCAGTTCCTGGCGATGTTCTTCCACCGCTTCGCCACCCTGTGTCAACTGCTGGCCACCACCAGAGTGGACTGGTTCCGATCCGGAGGTCAGTTTACGGACGAGGATGCGGCCACCGAGCTGAAGGGCTGTGCGGTGAGTATAGCCCGGAAGTTGCAACGCCCCAAAAGGCTCTTTGAGGATGACGAGGAGGGGGATCACCACTACGATGAGCTGATGATGGACGGCGCGGAGGGGGAGCACAGGGAGAGCATGGTGCGTCGGCAGACAATCTTCCGACTGCACGAGACCCGGAACAAGCAGCCCAGTGACTACAGCAACTTGGTGCTCAACTTCAAGCGTCGCTTCTTCGGCGATGACGAGCTGAACCTGAAGAATCTGGCCCTCAACCGCAAGTCCGTTAAGCTGCTCCAGGAGCGGCGCTCAGAGGCCAAGGTCAACGCAGCCACCACGCCCGGAGGCACGCCCACTCCGAAGGCTGGCAAGCGTCCGCCCCTGGTCCCCAAGAAGGTTAGCTTCTCGGCTTCAAATGGGAACAGCATGGCCACCTACGACAACGGCAGCTACGAGCACACCGAGTTCTAGAATGGATCGATCGGATCCCTCAAGTATTATCCAGAGAATCTTCTTATTGTACTGTACTCAATGTCTAACGGGGTGTTTTAGATATCTCTTAAAGCGTGTTATAAGTGTGGAGTTTAACAGTCTCTTATGGTTTTTCTTTAAATCTCTTTCAAAATATCTTTTAAGAATTTAAATGTTTGTGTCCATTTCCTCTTCTATCTTTCTTGAGATGTTGAAATAATACCTAAATCGTGCTTGTCATAATTCACACCTGAATTAACATATTTTAACCTCTAGAGTTTTTAAGATACCCCTGTATATCTCTATATATTTATGCAATTATATAATCGAATCCCCAAGGGCCTTGGTGGCAGAAAAAATATAATTAATTGCATTTAACTCAAGTGGCAGAGGCAGCCAAGTCTACTTCCCTTCTAACTGAAGACATCTCATTAGCATAATTACCAGATGCAGGCGAGGGCAGTGGGCGGTACGGAGGGGCGGGTGGGCTCCTTCATTCATCAATGTCGGGGCAACGCTTAGAGTTAAGTGCTGCTCGTGGTGGCGATGCGCTTTTTGCTCGGAAAGTTCTCGCTCCTCTTCGTTACAAAATGCAAATCAAAGTGTGATTAGCTTGGATTTGATGAAGTTTCTGCAGCAATGCACAAGTTTCCTTCGCCGCGCCCACTCGCTGCTGGTGTGTGTGCGCGGGGGCGTGGCAAGGTGTCGGCGTAAGTGTTTTGTAAGTGAATTTTTCACTGCCTGGACAAAAAGAGAGCGAAGTGACAGGCGGGCAAGGAAGGGGGAGGAATCCTCGCGCCAAGGACTGGCAGGACCTACTTTGGCAGTGCGCATACATTAGGGGCAGGAGGCGAGGCAGGCGAGCAGGAAGGGCAGCAGCAGCCAGGACGAACTTATGGCCGCAGGATGTGGGTTGTCTTTGGTTTGCAAAGTGCTGAAGCGCAAGATTAAAAGGAACGAATGCACGGCATGTAAGAACACGACTAAGTAATGAATTCGGTTGGTCGAATGGAAGGGAAATATCGATTCGATGGTACCCGATAGTCCAGAAGTTGTGCAAAACTTTGTTGGCACTTCGCAGCTACCGATTGCTGTGGTGCTGACCCAAACTGGGCACAAAGAATCGGAATTCAGAACCGGTATCAATTAATTGGGAACTCTTTGATGCCCAGACTGAAGTGCATTCAACCAGTTGGAAAAATAACAAAACCAGATATTTACATATTCATTTCAAACAATTTCAGAGTTGAACAGGCTTTTGCGTTTGTGCATTTGCCAGTGGCAAGGAAAAGCTCCAGAAAATCGACTATAGTAGTAGAGAGTTATGATGCTTTCCTACAGCTTCATCAGAAGAAACCCCACTATATAATATTCCGCTCGACTTGACATTTGTTTTCTGCCAGTGGCCTACTTGGCGTATGCGTAATGTTCTTGGCTTCTTACTCGCTTCGAGGCATATAAATTTTACCAGCTCTTGCGACCTGGGGTCAGAAGTGGAATAAAACCAAGCAAAATCCAGTCATAAACAATGGCTGTATTCGATTGAAAAACTTGTGCCAGTTTTTTGTGGGGCCAAAGGAAAGCAGGGACATAATTTTGCACTTATCTGACCCCAGGCAGCCCCACCCAGACCAAACCGAAGCAGCCAGGCCACTAACCCCGCCTCTTCAGAGGCCTGTTGCCATTTGGTATTGTATTTTATGGCATTTCTATGCATTGCAAAGGCAATCGAGGACAATACACAGTGCACGACAGGGTGGGGGACATTGGGCAGGGGGCAGGAGGATCGTTGGTTGAGGCAACTGTGCTGAAGCTGCAACAAAGCTGAAACAAAACTTTTTAATGTCATTTAATTATGAAAATAATTCTGTGTCCGGGTGTCAGTCCTGCTCTTTGTTATGGCTTTTTCTGCTGTTTCCCGGAATTTATTCCGGATATGCTGAACTCATGGGAGCGTTTTTAAGGTAAGTTAGCTTACATTTCATAGGTCATCTGAAAGTCGTTTCCCTGATTGCAGCTGCTGCTGCTCTTTGAAAATAATTAAATGAAAGGCTGCAGGATAGTTGAGCACAATATGCAGTGATTATGCGCTCGTCGGAATTCTCTGTTAATTTGCGGGAACGAGCGGGCCGGGGCTTCCCATTGAAATAAACAAGTCGACATTTTCAGCAGTTAATTAATATTTGAAAAAGCCTGTTATTTATGGGTATTTTTCCAGTGCTTCAACTTTGGCTGAGTGGCAATAATATTTGATGGGTAATTCACTGTAGAAAAAAAAAGTTGTGTTTCCATTAAAGTGGAGTGATTGCATCGAGGGGTTTTCGCGCTACCTGGCACACCATCACTACCCAAACGCAATGCTTCAATGGCCCAGCAAACACCAAGCGCTAGATAGCGCTTTCCCGTCGCTTGCTCCACTTGATAAGCCGCTCGGATTCTCTCCGGTCCAATGTTTGTCACAATCAGACCGGCCCAGAGTGAAAGAGCTGTTTTGATTGATAACATTTTCAGAGAGAGGCCGCGTCAGGGAGACCGCCATACACGAAATTTTAATCGCAATCGCAGTGAACACTTACAATTACACATGTTTGCCCCACATTATCTCGACCAGCGACCAAAGCGGTCAGTCCGTTGGTTCGCCTCAGTAGAACTTGTCGGGCCTTGCGGTGCAGTTCCGTGTGCCTTCTGTGATTCGCAGCAGATCCGTTGAACCCCTTACAGTATATACCCGTATTCCCCGCGAACTCGATCCTGAGGCCAACTGCCAAAAATGCTGCGCAACAGCTTTCACCTGGCCCAGAGCCTGCGCAACAGCTTCTCCAGGAACGCCTGGCGAGCGGTCAGCTCCCATGGACCCCGACAGCCAGTGAGTGGGGTTATATAACCTGAGTGCGGTGACAGTGATTTTACGACTCGTCTAATGCCGATGGAAAAGTTCTTGAATGCAAAGTCCGTCTCGGTGTTGTGCCAGTGCAAATGGACCTTTGGTTGCTGATCAAACGTTATCAGTTCTTTGTGTTCAGGTCAGGAGAATCAATTAAGCAGTGACAAAACCGGTTGGAAACTGGTTCTGGGTAGGAAACCTTTGTAGATATTTCTGTGTGGGCTTCTTGTTTCCCTTACTGTGTTTTCGATGGCCCTAATCACAACAAAGGACATTTTTGGGCCACTGAATCATAAATGCACTATCTTATCTATATTGGTCATGCCTTTTTTTTTATAATTTTAAAGTCCACCCTATTCAACATACGTACGTATTTATAAAGAAATATACTTAACAAGCTATTAAGAAATTGACAGCCTATTGACCGATAAGCTTTTTTTTATGTTGATTTCATGGGAAGGAAAAATTATAATCATGACAATTGAGCGTGAAGCCATTGCTTTGGGTTTCTGGGTCCCCTGTGCTGTGAATGTAATGGAAACTATGGGAACCATTTGTTCTTACAAGAATCCTTAATTGAACAGCCTTAAGTATCAATTTCAACCGGTTTTGGAGTCGATTCTGTTTTTGCTTGTGTGCTTTCATAAAGTGGCAGGGAACAAGCTTAAAGGAATGTCTCGTACAGCTTTATCAAAAGAAAAACAATTATATTTGCCCAACACATTCCGCTCGACTTAGCCAATGGCCTATATGGCGTATGCGTAATGTTCTTGGCTTTTTATTTGGTTGGAGGCATCTAGAACCCATTAGTTCTTGCGAACTGGGGTCAGTACTGGAATAAAACAAAGAAATTCAAACCATAAACAGTGGCCCAATACGATTAAAAAACTTGTGCCAGTTTTTGTGGGGCTGAAGAAAAGTGGGACCTGCAAGTTGGCAACGAATGGGAAATGACGGTACCCCAGGCCATGACGACTGAGCGTGAAACCATTGTCTTTGGGTTTCTGGGTCCCCTGATAGACTGATAAGGCTGAGGGCACGATGAGCAACAATTTGCTGGGTCTCACCAAGTACCTTTAACAGTATAGTGCTGATTGGGGGAGTACCTCAACTAAATAGCTGCTTAAAGTTTTCCACGCCACTCATGTCTTATCGGAGTCCAATTGCAGCAATAACACTCGAAAGACTCCACTCTATGTTCTTTATGGCTGACCAACAACAGCTTGAAAGGGTTTCGACGTATCCCTAAACCAGGCCATAAACTGGGACAAAAAGGCCATCAAAAACGGGGACCGGCTAATTGAATGAGCATCGATCGAAGGACTCTCGGCTCTCGGAGCTGTAAATCATTTACAGTTTCGGTTTGATTTCCACGAACATGGAAACCAGTCGAGTAGTGGGGAGCTGGAAAAGTGCCCGACAAGCTGATAAAATGTTGTCACAGCATGACAGCTGCTGGACCGTGCCAGAGTACTGGGTCGGGCGAATGCAAAAACGTGTTCAAATAAATTCTAAAAGTGTAAATATTGTATTTCATCGGGACGAGCGGGGTGTGAAGCGACGGAAGAGGTCGGCTTTACAATAAACTTAAAACCCCTTTAAATATGCAACATTTGCGTTGCTTGCCCTTCGGCAAGGACTGTGTCCTGCCCTCAGGCTCCCTCCACGCCGCATTTGCATATGTCCGACATCGGGCCCAGCCTTTGACACCCGGAACGATTTGCCTAGGTCAGGGTCGTTTTCCCTTTTCCCCTTTCCCACTCGGCGCCACCTCCCCATGACTCACATCATTTTGACACGTGCTGGCAGTTATGGCGCCTTCGGTCTCGGTCTGGACTCCCTTTTCGAGCTGTGCGTGTGCCAGGCACATCATAAAAAAATGGAGCAAGCCATGTGGGAACCCTTCGTTCACCCGACTGTGGGATACCCAGCATTCGATTCGTGAGAAATCAAAAGAGCGCTTTTGTTGAGTGCAAAGGGGTCTCCACTATTAAATATTTACCAAAGTAATATTATTTGGAGGATTGAATAAAAATTGAATTTTATTTTGGATAAATTCTTTAAAAATAATATGTGCCCTATGTAATTCCGAGCTCAGAGGAATGTATATACCCTTGTACCAAACAATTTATAAGTGAAAAAATCACTTAGAACCACTTTCTTAATATCCAGTTAAGCCTAACGTTTACAAGAAGCTTAATAAATTAAATTAAGGCATTTGTCCATATATTGTAATTTAAATAGGACCTTTACCACGTTATTTTTTATTGCTTTAAATACAGGCATTTTCTTGAGATTGTATTACCGCCTATCGAATATGAACAAGAGAGAACGCTATAGTCGGGTGCCCCGACTATCAGATACCCGTTACTCAGGTAAAGGGAGTGCGAGGGAGATGGAGATAGAAACTTTGGTCACGCATAACTTTTTAACGAATGGTCCGATTTGAAAAATTTCGATAGGTATTGATAAACACAATAAAACTACATTTTTACTTTTCCGAAATATTTAAATTTTTTAAATCGTATATAAGCGATTGTGGGCGTTTGAGGGGGCTTGGCACCTTTTTGAAACAAACTTGCGCTGCGTAGGAGCTCCTAGAATCTGCATGCAAAATGCCAATCTTCTAGCTTTTATAGTTTCCGAGATCTCAGCGTTCATACGGACAGACAGACGGACAGACAGACGGACAGACGGAGAGACGGAGAGACGGACAGACGGACATGGCTAGATCGACTCGGCTAGTGATCCTGAACAAGAATATATATACTTTATAGGGTCGGAAACGCTTCCTTCTACCTGTTACATACTTTTGCACGAATACAATATACCCTTTTACTCTACGAGTAACGGGTATAAAAATACATATTTTCAAATATCTATAGATTTGATAAGCCCACAACAAATATTTTCCTAATACTTCAATTTAATGTATGTCCGACTCCAACTCTAATACACCCTTGTACTTTTTGAGTACCAGGTATAATTCCAAAAAAAATTGCCAAAATATATAGAAACCGAAACATGAAGCATAGGGAAACAAGCGTAAACAAATCACGAAAGGCAGCCAGCGACAAGGGGCGGCATTGTATCAGGGGGCCCACGAACATCATCGCCGACATCTGTCGAGGGCTGCGGGAGATCTACAAGCTTGGGCCGGACTGTAGATAAGAGTGAAACCTGGAAAGAGCCACAACTCATGTATGTTGGAAGAGACAGCATTAATTGCTCAGCAATTACGCGGAGTGTCATCGCATTTGACAGGCCTCAGACACTGTTCCGACGGGAGGTGGGGCAGCCGATTCTTGCCACTATCAGTGATTCGATTGGAAAACAATTGAACTGCGAGCTGAGGCCTGAGGCCCGAGGCCCGAGGCTACTCCGGACCTTCGACTAATTGCTGGCAAAACCAAAAATAGGTTTTACAGCGGCGTGTGGGCCAGACACAGTCATAAACATATTTTTTTGTTTTGCTTTTGGATTTCTTTGCGATAGTGATAACAAGCGGTGACCGGGAGAACAATTAAATGAAGTAAATAAACAAAGCATTTGTGATTGCCAACGTACGTTTTTATTTAGCTGCACTTGACACTTGCCATCACAATTGTCAGACGAATGTAACGAAATCAAAATATTTACGCCTCGAATTGAGTTGATTTTTCTGAAATAATTGACACGACAAATGCGATGAGTTATATGAACAAAAAAACCTCTGATTTGATGTTATTGCGCCTGAAAGGCAATCAAAGCTACCACCCAAACAAGGTTGAGAAGCATGGGGAGAAAAAAGAAAAGGAAAAGCTAATAAAAATACTTTTGATTGATGGATGAGAGAGGTGGGCTGATGAGCTGCAGCTGTTGGGGTAGGAAAATAAAATTTGTTGTTTGCTCGGCTGTTATCTCAACAGTTATCTCGACGCCGGCCAAGTTTTATACTATTTTTGTACCCTTGCAAATGTGGGTATAATATCTATTGGTCAAAAGTTACAAAGTTTAAAAGTTATCCTCCCTCATAGTTGATACTTCCGTCTTAAGCTTTTTATTAAATCACGTTTGAAAACCCTACTAAAAAAGTCGAGTATTTGAAAAAGCCAATAAATTGTATAAAAATGATTGATTTTAATAACAGAGTAGATCAGGCCATTTCCAAGAAAGTTGTTATAAAATATAGTTTTTGATAAGTTAGAAAGTAATGAGTACTTCAAAGTCGTGGCTCTCAACTACAGCGTCTTTTCTTGTTTTGTAATGTTCTTAATGCCCTTAGAAACGGTTTATTTGATGTCCACGGAAAAGAATCCACCATCAAATATTTTTAGACTTTCCCGCATATCCAAGAGTTTGCAGAAACCTTTTTTATCAAATCAATCAGAAGTATGCTTTTTACCTTTGGTTCCCGGAAGAGTAAATTCGAGGAAAGCAAATTCAAAACACTTCAATTTACAGATTAAAGCCATTTTAATTAGAGCAAGTCGTGCACAAGAAGATATGAATATTTTTTAATGGTCCGATGTTGGAATTGTAAAATTCAATTAGCCGTAATTTAAAATTGATTATGCACTGCGTGTCGGACTAACTGACTTTTTGACCACGCGCCGCTGGCTAAAAAACCAATTAACACACATAATGATTATTAGAAATTTGAATAAGGCCACCAGGGAAGGGACTCTGGTGTTGCAGTTTTGCTGATTACAAACAGATTAGGTGCATTCGACGGGAACTGTTTAATTAATTGGATTGCCATTTATGCTCGATTCGTTGTTTTTATGGCTTACGTTGGTGCTGTCGCAATTTATGACCTCCCCCTAGTTTTGTTTTCGATTGGCGTTTGTATGGGCGATAAGACAGTGTAAGTGGCCTAGAAGCAGGTGCCTAATAGCCTACGATCTTTTCCAGCTGGTGTCCCCGGAGCGACGACTGGAGAAGGCGCACCCCACCTTCACGGAGCGCAGTCAATTGAAGTACGCCCGGAGGCTGGTGGTCAAGCTGGGCAGCGCGGTCATCACCCGCGAGGACAACCATGGACTAGCCCTGGGGCGACTGGCCTCCATCGTGGAGCAGGTAAGATTTGAGGCGAATCTATTCTACTGAGTTCCACTCCCCAGGGATATGCATTAATTGTGTTATGATGATAAACATCTGTTATAATATTATTATTGATGAAACTGTTGCGTTGGGTTCACAAAATCAATACATATATTATATATTCGTGGTAATATTAATATATTATTGAAATTTCTATACATCAGGTTGCCGAGTGCCATTTGGAGGGTCGTGAGGTGATGATGGTCACCAGTGGAGCGGTGGCCTTCGGAAAACAGAAGCTCGCCCAAGAGCTGCTCATGTCGCTGTCGATGCGCGAGACCCTCAATCCGAAGGACAGCAAAGAGGTAGCCGCTGCTAGAATAAGCCAAGTTTGTAGCTCTCAACCGACTATTTTGCTCTCCGAAATTAGTTCGATGGCGCCACGCTGGAACCGCGGGCGGCGGCTGCGGTGGGTCAGTCTGGCCTGATGTCCCTCTACGACGCGATGTTCGCCCAGTACGGCGTGAAGATAGCTCAGGTGAGTCCGGGCCACGGCCACCCACTAATTAGAGCACACAGATTTGAGTGAGCCGTGATGGCTGTTTGGGCTTAGGTGCTGGTGACCAAGCCGGACTTCTACAACGAGGAGACACGCAACAATCTCTTCTGCACGCTCTCCGAATTAATTAGCCTTAATATTGTGCCAATCATAAATACCAACGACGCCGTCTCCCCGCCGATGTTCATACGTGACGACGAGCCAGCCGGCGGCGCCAGGAGGGTGAGTTGGATTCCCAGCCTCTGGCACGTGACCAGGTTGACTGCCCCCATTCCCTCCATTTGTCCAGGGCATTCCCATTAAGGACAACGACAGCTTGTCTGCCATGCTGGCCGCCGAGGTGCAGGCGGATCTGCTAATCCTCATGTCGGATGTCGATGGCATCTACAACAAGCCGCCGTGGGAGGATGGGGCCAAGCTGATGCACACCTACACCAGCGACGACACCAACACCATCGAGTTCGGCAAAAAGTCAAAGGTAATCCACTGGCCGCCCAGCCCCGATTCCCCCTGGTGATCCTAACCCACTTACACTTATCCGACCCTTTCAGGTGGGCACCGGCGGCATGGACTCCAAGGTGAAGGCGGCCACCTGGGCCCTGGACCGAGGTGTCAGCGTGGTCATCTGCAACGGCATGCAGGAGAAGGCCATCAAGACCATAATTGGCGGCCGGAAGGTGGGCACCTTCTTCACGGAGGCCACCGAGAGCGCCAACACGGTGCCCGTCGAGGTGATGGCCGAGAACGGTGAGTGGACCGCAGAGAAAATGGCTTACAGCCAAAGCGAAAGGATAATGACGGAGAATGATGTGGCTAGACAATGAAAAGAGGCTTGGGCGAGCACTCAGCTCTCAAGTGGGGCGCATAATTAGCGGTTTTGAACGGAACAGCCTTCCCCCACTTCGATGGCCAATCATCCGGTGCGACGCTTTAAGCCAGCTCTGGCTCACTCAGATATTAATGTGTCGAGGCGGGAAGATGGCTGAGGGTAACAGCGAATGACAAGGCTAATGGCCATCACGGCTTACACCAGCTAAACAATTTCAAGAGGGGCGTGCAGAAAGGGGAGGGAAAGGAGAGTGGGTCAGCAAGTCTGTGTGCTGGGTCTGGAGCACTCTATGTGGGGAGCGGGAGTGCTGTAGCTATTTTAAGTCGGGCGAATTTAATTTAATTGTTAGGGCTAACTGCAGCAGCTGGCCGAAAGTGCCTGTTAATTAGGCAGATGCAACTTGTTTCTCAAACTGCCCTTCTCTCTTCCAGCGCGTACCGGGAGTCGCCAGATGCAGGCCCTAACCCCCGCCCAGAGGGCCAGTGCCGTCAACACCCTGGCCGATTTGCTGGTGAGCCGCGAGAAGTTCGTCCTGGAGGCCAACGCCAAGGACCTGGCGGAGGCCCAGAAGAACGGACTGGCCAAGCCGCTGCTGTCGCGTCTCTCGCTCAACTCGGCCAAGCTGAAGAACTTGTCCGTTGGCCTCAAGCAAATCGCCGAGGACAGTCACCAGGTAAGCGAACTTAATTACTGGCCACTTTCCGGAGCGGTGGCCCAGGGATCTGGCTGCTGACCCCTGAAAGGTTCGGGCAAATTGCATTTGTTGCAGTGTCGAAAAGTCAGCCCCAAATTGAGTTAGTCCGGGCCCGGCGCTGGGATTTGTCTGCCTGGCAAAATGGCCATTTCATGAGCTCCAACAAAAGCGGACTTGGAGAGCCATATGCAGTTTCCAGAGCTTTAACAGCATTATGAAATCTCCAAGCAATTTTACACTTCAACAAAAATTGACACCCCAGTCGGAGGAGCCCAAGCTGCAAGGCACTCGATGCTCGACCGGCTGGTGACCTAACCGGTCTGCCCAGGGAGTAGCCATCGAAGCGGTCTAATACGCCCGGAAGTTCGCCGGACGGGATGGCAGCTAAGCAAGTGGAAGATAAAAGACAGTTTCTTGTATGCGCTTTCGTTTGGTGTCTTGCCAGTGACATTAGCCCGCATCCTGGCCCTGGTCCTGGCCCGGCCCTGCCCTTATCCCCTTTTAGCGCCAGACAGAGTTGATCGAATATCGCCGGGGAGGATGGGGCTGGGGCTGGGGCCACCCTCCCAAGCCAACCATTTTATTGGATGTGATTGTGCGGAAACGCAGAAAGTTTTCCCCATGTTTTTTTCTGAAAAAAAGTTTTTCCATTGAGGACGGGGCGGGATCTGAAGCTGGGACATGAGTTTATTGTAAAAATGGCAAGCGAAATTGTGACACAAAATGGCGGCAGCGTGAAAAATCATAAAAAGGAGAGCCCGCACACACATAAAGAAGCTGTCTGGGAATACAGAAAAACCATAACGCACTCAATAAATGTCGCTCCGATGGCGAAAGTGTTTCTCTTTTTTGTCCCACTTTTTTTTTGCTTTATTTTCCTGCGACAAACAAATGCCACGCACATTGTTTGGCCCCGGGGCCACAGAAGCGTTCAAAAGTTTAATAGGTGAGCGGGATGAATGGCTGCTGCGCTGGCAGTGCTTCAGATTTCTATTACCCGGGCTACTTACAGTTCGTATAAAAGTTATATTGCGAAATAAGTACTGAATAATTGAATAGCCTGACAGTATTAGGGGCATTATTTTGGAAAGATGAAGTACAGTGGCAGGGATGTATTTCTTCATACGGATTTTTCAATTTCCGGCGAGAACTCCTCATAAAACTTCGTACTCTTTATATATTTCATGACTCCTAATAACCTTGTCCAACTTTCGCTTGCATCCTTCCACTGGGGCAAGGCGCCACTACATCAGCTCCGACTTATCCAATTGTCCCTCGCAAATATAATTTAAAGTTTGACGTCCTACAATGCCAGAGTCAATAATAATGACCATATAACCAAATTTACCCAGCGCCCAAGTCGAGTTTAATGGCTAAGCGGAGTGGGAAAGGAGCAAAAGTGGAAAGGAGTCCTCCTTCTGGGTCGAAGCTCCATTCTATGCAAACAAGGCCAGCCAACTGCTGTCAGCAGCCGTCCAGCCCAGACCAACCCGCAATCTCTTTATGTTATCTGCAGCCAATTTTCTAGAGATTTCTCACAACAGCATAAGGACGAAGGATCCGCTGGAAGGGCGGGGCAGTCCAAGTGCGGGGGCGTTGGACAGCAGGCCATTAAAAATAAATAAAGATTACGACGCGCTGAGCGAGTTGATTTATGTAACGCCTCAAAATGGACTCCTGGGAATCGAATGGCGGTGTGGGGGAGGCATGTGGTCATCCTTGCGACTAAAACTGTCGCATAAATATCGAGTTATTTTTATGGCCCGGTCCCACATGGCGTATGCGTTATGCGATTTACGCTGACTTGTGAATTGACTTTACCTCCCCCGCTTCACACTCCCCACCCCTGATTCCGCATCTCATCTCGACTCGCTTTCCTTGCAGAATGTGGGACGTGTCCTGCGACGAACCCGCCTGGCCGATCAGCTGGAGCTGAAGCAGGTCACCGTACCCATCGGCGTCCTTCTGGTCATCTTCGAATCCCGTCCAGACTCGCTGCCGCAGGTGGCCGCTCTGGCAATGGCCTCGGCCAATGGACTGCTTCTGAAGGGCGGCAAGGAGGCGGCCCACAGCAACAAGGCGCTGATGGAGCTGGTCAAGGAGGCGCTGGCAACCGTGGGAGCGGAGCACGCCGTGTCCCTGGTGAGTGTGATTTGGGTTAAGCCAAAAAAAACAGTGGTCGGCGAAATGGTAACAAATGAATATAAATTATTTAAAAGTCATATCTAAAGGCAAACATATTGAATGTTTCAGAAGCTATAATCACGACCTTTTTAAAGCTGTCTCTTGAGGGACAGAGTGGAAAATAAATCTTTAATTTTTGTTGGCAAAAAATCTAGTATGAGTCTAAATTCCAGTTTATTGCAGTGTTAAATATCTTGTATGCCTTTAAAACTCATTTTCGCTTTGTTTTCGAAAAATGTGTAGCCTAAGGAAAAATCAAATGTATGACTTTGTAAATTGCTTAAGCTTAAAGAAAACCAAATTGTCTTTTGAACTTATTAAGATTATTCAATCAACAAAAAGCAAAGCCATACAAAATTGTACAGTTTGCTTTTGTAAGATTATCTGGTCAAAGCAAAAACATCATTTTGGCATTTCAATTATATTAAACTAATATTTTTGTAGTTAAACTAAAGATACTCTGGAATCCTTTACCATAAACTTGATATTGTGTTAGGCATTTTTGACCTCACAAAATAGACGTCAGTTAATTTTACTGTTGGCAATTAGGATTGATTGCGATGATAGACTTTCTTAATTAAAAAAATTGAAAAACTGCATTGATTAAAAGCAATGTTAGGATTCCCGCTAATCTTTTATTGAAAAAGATTATATTTCATTTTAACAAATTGTGAGCTATCTGTGTTATTTAAAATGATAACAATATTCAAACTAAGCCTGTACTCCTGTTAAAAAAATCCAGACCTCAGGGACTACACAATTTAAAGTAAGAATTTATAATTTTTTTAAAATTAGAGATTTAATTAGCTTAAATGAAGGTCCTTAGTTAAGAATATATTTATCAGCAGAATTAATGAATTATTTGCAAGTCGAAGCATAAATAGAAAAGTTACCACACAAGCTTAAAAACTATGTTTAATTATATTCCAAGTGTAGTTTTTTTAATTTAAATTATATAGAAAATGTTTAACTTTGAGTTCTCTATTAAAGGTTTCTACGCGCGAGGAGATAAGCGACCTGCTCTCCATGGAGAACCACATTGACCTGATCATTCCGCGCGGCTCCTCCGAGCTGGTGCGCAGCATCCAGCAGCAGTCGCTGCACATCCCCGTTCTGGGCCACGCCGAGGGAGTCTGCCATGTCTATATCGACCGGGATGCGGATCTGCAGAAGGCCCTGCGCATTGCACGCGACGCCAAGTGCGACTATCCGGCGGGTAGGCCACAGCCCCACACAATTAACCCATAAGCCGAGCTCCATGATTGTCCTTCGATTTCAGCCTGCAATGCCATGGAGACCCTGCTCATTCACGAGGACCTGATGAGTGGCGAAATCTTCGGTGATGTCTGCAACATGCTGAAGCGCGAGGGCGTCAAAATCTATGCCGGGCCCCGGCTGAACCAGCAACTGACCTTTGGCCCCCCGGCGGCCAAGAGCCTGAAGCACGAGTACGGCGCCCTCGAGTGCTGCATCGAGATTGTGCCCAGCCTGGACGAGGCCATTAATCACATCCATACGTACGGCAGCAGCCACACCGATGTCATTGTTACGGAAAATGGTAACGAAATGTTGGAAAATTGAAAATTAATTTCGATTGCCGGCAATCGAAGTTGAAAAATGGTCTCCCCCACTTTGTCCCCTGTGCATAGTTCCATTCCAATTTGATTTGGTTTTTGTGAGGTAATGAGCATTGCAAACTGCTGGCGCAGGAGTCCTCATAATGGTTATTGTTGCAGATGGTTTGGTTTTGGGGGCTGCGGAGAGGTAGATACAAGCTCGGCATTTAAATGTGAGGCAGATTTCATAAAGGCTGTGTCTTTAACAACTACCATTTAATGGAAAAACAGAGATTAGTAATTCCCCCTGAAAATAATACATAACAAGTTGGCTTGGTCGTGTTCTAGAGTCTACAATTAGAGCACCTCACCCAGGAAATTAAACAGGGAATAGCGTGATAGTTTCCCGTTCAACAGTTAACTGACTTCCTTTGTAAGAGATAAAGGTACTTACAAATAATGTATAATGTATAACCATTTTCCGTTTAAAGGAACGGTGGAATTATACATAAGTACTAAGAAAAAGTAAAAAACGTATCCAATTGTTTTTGCTATTGCTCAGGAATTAACTATTAAAGAGTTCATTTTGTTAGTATTAATTGAAGCGAAGCTTACGGTATGCCATGCTCTTTTTCGCAATTATTCTATAATTTAGTTTTGAAGAATTCCACAGCTATTATTTTAAATGCATGTGCGTTTAAGTACTCAAGTGTACATTTCGTGCTGCAGATGGCATGACCGACCGACCCATACCTCTACAAGTAATTCAATTTGGCCCTCAATGCCATTTCACCATGCACTCCTTCAGCAATTCAGCCATTCTAACTTGAAACCGAAACCAAACCCGAATCCTAATTCAAGTTGGGCAAGTTTAGCGTGCAAGCTTTTGCATGCATGCGCCACCACTGCCCGATCCCCCGCAGCTTGCCACAACAAATTTAAATCATTTGGGAAATTAATTTTATTCAACACTTTCTCCGGTCCGTGTCGGCACTGCACATACCCACATACCCACAGTGCCGCACTGCCGCAGTGCCGCAATTTGTGCAGTTTGTGAAATTTCCACAATTTCCATTTGCAGATGCGGCGGCCAAGCAGTTCCTGGGCAGCGTGGACAGCGCCTGTGTGTTCCACAACGCCAGCTCGCGGTTCGCGGACGGCTTCCGGTTCGGCCTTGGCGCCGAGGTGGGCATCTCCACCGCCCGCATCCACGCCCGCGGCCCCGTGGGCGTGGAGGGGCTGCTGACCACCAAGTGGATCCTCAACGGACAGGACCACGCCGCCGCCGACTTCGCCGAGGGAGGCGGACGCACGTGGCTGCACGAGAGCCTGCCGCTGGACTAAATAATCCAAATCTAAATTGTACTTAGCTGTAGGTCCCCGAATTGCGTTCTGAAGTAGATTGTTGTTCCATCATCTTGGCGAAGTGCATTCTGAGCGAAGGGTAATTACATGGGGGCGGTGCCGGGGAAGGCGCCCCGATGACAGCTGCCGTCGTGGCCACATGGGAGAAATTAATTTGAGTGAAAAATATTTGCCGAGACAACTTGTGTAATTAATAAAGTAAGGGGGAGTGCGGCGTAGTTAAAACTGTCAGCCCTTGTCTTGGGCTGCAAAGTTTCCAGCCAAAGTTCCGGCCCTGCAGATGGAGGAGCGCGGAAAATAAAATTAACTGGAATGCGCTGGAAGAATTTCGCTTAAAGTTTCAATCTTTGCGAGTATTATGTATATACGCATATTCCTATTACAAATCATAAATTAGCCATGGAACGTGAAGCGGAGCTGAGAATAGCCCAGCTCCGCGGCTCCCCTGCGGCATCTCCGATTTGGTATGCAACCGCGTGGCAAGTATTTTAATTTTTATGTGCACTGGCAACTTTCTTAGACCAGCTCGGCTCCCTTTCGCTCTCTTTCACTTTGGCGAAAGTTTCCGCATTGCGTGTTGGCTGCAGAAGCCGTGAAAGCAGCCGCAGATGGAGCTGGGGGCGGAGGGGGCGTGGCACTTGGTTCTGGCACCAAAGGTGGATCGTCCTGTCAACGCGCTAACTTTTTTCGGAGAATTTTTCTTTACAAACTTCTAGCTAAATAGAAGTTGGGGTCAGCCATTGCCAGGGAAGATTCGGAAGTTTCAAAAACCAATACTGGGATGAATCGGCTGTAGCCCACTAGAACACCAAACCGCTAAAGGTAAGATATTTATTTTATTTCACTTTGAATTTATTTCTTTAAAACAAATTCAAAAAGAAAACCCATAGATTTACTTATCAAGAACTAAATTTTAAGTTTACTTTTATCAGTTCGAATTCAGCAAGTTATTCAAACTCTGAAACACCAAAAATTGTTAGACAGATTCAGTATCAGAGTTTAGTTAACATGAGAATTAACCATTTTGAATTTAAGCTGTCTGATTTGATGTTATAATCCTAAGTTATACAGATTTAAATTGCATTGTTTTGAATTTTTTGATTGATTTTAATATTACCCTTGCAAAAAGCATAAAACTCACTTAAACATGGAAAATTAATGGTCCTCGTTATTATTTGACCATATTTAAAGTACTCCCATTTCGCACTTTTCAAGCTACCCTTCATTGTAGTTATCTGCTCTGCCAATGGAACTACAACTTTTTCGGTGGCGAGCATAATTTTTACCTCTTTCAACTGCCGACGCTCGTGCGGACAATGATACGTGGATGTTGTCCGTACCTGATCCGCACGGCAGTCACGTAGTGCTCCGTAGTTGCCGAGCACTTGCCAAAGTTAACGGGGCAGAAGTTCGAGTTCAGAAGTTTGCCCATTTACGGAATGCCCGCGGAATGCACTCTCTGCAGTCAGCCCTCGGATGGGGCACACTTAATTAGAATAGCGGGCATTAATCTTGTGGCTAATGCCACGTTGAGATCGAGCGATATCGGTGGACAGGCGCAAAATTGCCGAATGCACTCGTTCCTCCCGCCGTCCCTTCGCTTCCCTCTGGGCTGCCAGAAACATTCAAAATGATTTAATTCTATTTTTTCAATTTGATTTCAATGAAATCCACACGACGTCGTCAACATTTATAACATGTGTAAATGCTTTGGCTGCATTTTTGTGTGTGACAACATTCGGGCCACACCATCTATGGACTGAGTGGGGGACCGAAAGAGCATTGGCACAAATTTATCTTACCCGAACAGGGGAAAAGATGCCTGCAGAAACAAGAAAAATAAACAGGCTGTCCACTATATTGTATTGTTCGCGGGTTTTTCATGTTGTTGCTGCTGCCGCAGTTTTGCGGGGGTTTATTTATATAAAAACTTAAAAATATATCAACAGATGCCTATACAAGTCCTGGCGCATATTTTTCTACGTTCTCTTCTGTGTTCTTGTCGAAGTCATAGCAAAGTTGGCAGCCAGACATAATTTAGCGAAAACGAAATGAAACTAAATGATAAATGAATTGTAAGAATGAATCAAATTGAATACCCTGAAGAGTAAAAACAACGCCTAATGTCTAAATGGCGAATAAGTCTAAAAGGCTAATGAAAATAAATTATTCTGTCACGAAACCAACAGCTTAGATAAACACATTAATCGAAGCTCGTTAGATAAATCAATTAATACTGATCTTTGAATTTCTAAAACAGTTTATCTTATATTATTGTGAGCACTTTCTGCCATTTAAGTTTATCTTGAAAATAACTAGATTAAAAGATTGCATTTAGGGAAAATAATGTAAAAATATTGAAATAAAATCCGAATGCCTTTAAGGTGCTAGAAAATCAAACTTTTTTCCATACAAGTTTTATATGTAGTTTAATCAGCTATCTATATTTCGGCAATTAATGTAGCTTTTTATAAAGTTGTCTCCAATAATAGGATTAATATAGTTTCGAGTTTTGAAAGGGTGTGGCAAAAACTAATAGTCTATCTCGGTTAAAAAACGAATCTACAGAAAAATGTTCTAAAATCCCCCTAAAAACAAATTTTGTATTCTCCACAAAACTCCCTAGCAGTTCGAAACCATTTTGAACCGTTGTTAATCAGTAGAAAAGGTCTAGATGATTTTTAAGAAAAGTTCCGTGAAGCATAAGATAATTTTTTAACAACTAAACTAGCTCAAAAACACAATAAGAAAACACGGTTAAGAAGAATAGATAACGATGTAAGGGGCGCCTTCTTCTTTCGGTATTAGTGACAAATTTGTTGGCAGGGAAAATGTATATCTCTATCCACTGATCTGTTTCCCCCCACCTTCCCCACATAAAAGTGATTTCTTTCAATTTTTATTGAGTATTCTTTTCTCATTGATTCTATTTTAGTCGTTTTAAAGAATTTTAGACCAGATCTGGGACTGAAATCTGCTACTATATACACCAAATGAGTTACTATGTAAAACTCAAACTTAATGACGTCGATCAAACCTCAGTGACGTTGAACATCTCAATCTATCCCCCAAATCTTTACCCCGGAGATCGCAATCTAATGAGTTGTCCTAGCCGAAATACCCGAAATCAGAACACTTTAGTACAATCGAAATGATGTGCATCCGACCCTCCGGTTTGTCACCCTCCCCCCGCACGCCTGGTCCCCAGTTGGCGTAGCATATCGCGAAATTCATCAACATGTTACTAGATGAACAATTGTTCAGCACGACAGGGACATGGGCGTGGGGCTGGCGGACAGGGACAGAGCTTATTTAAATGCAGCTGTCGGAGCGCAGAACGAATCACTCTGATTGCTGTCGCTGTTGGATTTACACGTCGTGAGTGTCGCCCTGTCCGCACATCCGTAACTTGCAGAAAGGATAACCGATCTGTCTGTAAATAGTATCCTTGTAGTGCCGCCCGAACCAAACTAGCCAAAAATGTGTGACGAAGAAGCATCAGCCCTGGTGGTGGACAACGGCTCCGGCATGTGCAAGGCCGGGTTCGCCGGAGACGACGCGCCCCGCGCCGTGTTCCCCTCGATCGTGGGCCGTCCCCGGCACCAAGGTGTGATGGTGGGCATGGGACAGAAGGACTGCTACGTGGGCGACGAGGCGCAGAGCAAGCGCGGTATCCTCTCTCTGAAGTACCCCATCGAGCACGGCATCATCACGAACTGGGACGACATGGAGAAGGTCTGGCATCACACCTTCTACAACGAGCTGCGTGTGGCCCCCGAGGAGCACCCCGTCCTGCTGACCGAGGCGCCCCTCAACCCCAAGGCCAACCGCGAGAAGATGACCCAGATCATGTTCGAGACCTTCAACTCCCCGGCCATGTACGTGGCCATCCAGGCCGTGCTCTCCCTGTACGCCTCCGGCCGTACCACCGGCATCGTCCTGGACTCGGGAGACGGTGTCTCGCACACCGTGCCCATCTATGAGGGCTACGCCCTGCCCCACGCCATCCTCCGTCTGGATCTGGCTGGTCGCGATCTGACCGACTACCTGATGAAGATCCTCACCGAGCGCGGCTACAGCTTCACCACCACCGCCGAGCGTGAGATCGTGCGCGACATCAAGGAGAAGCTGTGCTATGTGGCCCTGGACTTCGAGCAGGAGATGGCCACCGCCGCCGCCTCCACTTCCCTGGAGAAGTCGTACGAGCTGCCCGATGGCCAGGTGATCACCATCGGCAACGAGCGCTTCCGCACCCCGGAGGCCCTCTTCCAGCCCTCGTTCCTGGGCATGGAGTCGTGCGGCATCCACGAGACCGTCTACCAGTCGATCATGAAGTGCGACGTGGACATCCGCAAGGATCTGTATGCCAACAACGTGCTGTCCGGCGGCACCACCATGTATCCAGGTGCGTACTTCCACTTTATGAGAACGCGAACCTGAAAATATGGAAATGGGGTCACGTTTCTATTAAAAAAGAAAGATAATTTCTATTTTTAAATACTGCGATGATTTTCTGAAATAGTTTTATGGGTTTATAAAACTTATTCAATTTATCGAGACCCCAATACATTTTTTTAATTTTCTTTTAGATATTTTTTTAAAAAATAATTTTTTTTTTGATGAATAGGTAGTAATTGAGTTTTAGGGAATAGCTCTTTTTTATTTTACCTTTTACACATGTATTCAAAAGACAAGAAAAAAAATTTTACATTCTTAATTATTTCTTATACAGAATCAGCATAGTATTATTTAAAAAAGGTTATTATTTGCAGATGTTTTTATAAATTAATTATTTGTTTTTTATAAAATAATTAATTTAATTAATTGATTGTTTTTTTTTTAAATTAATAAATTTAAATAATTTAGTATTATAGCCTAGAGCTGCAAGTATAAACGTATCATACCATGGTATTACCAGTGCGGTGGTCACAATGAAGTAGACCCAAAAAAAATATTTTAGTTTTTTCTATTTTTAGTTTTTGTGTTGGTTTTTAAAATTAATTAGTATAAGGTCTCATTGTAAATATGAAGTTGATGTCGAATTTTTTTGACTTAGTAGCATCCCGTAATGCATTCTATTTTTGCCTCTTCAGGTATCGCTGATCGTATGCAGAAGGAGATCACCGCCCTGGCTCCGTCCACCATCAAGATCAAGATCATCGCCCCGCCCGAGCGCAAGTACTCCGTCTGGATCGGTGGCTCCATCTTGGCCTCGCTGTCCACCTTCCAGCAGATGTGGATCTCCAAGCAGGAGTACGACGAATCCGGCCCCGGAATTGTCCACCGCAAGTGCTTCTAAGCACCCAAGCATCTAGCCCAAATCAACATCTCCTCGAGCGCTGCTCTGGTGTTTGTCTCTAGCATAAGACAGTCGACCAGGCACCAGGGACAAGGATGAGGACGCAGTTCAGTGAAAAGTATCTTTAAAATTACATTTAGTTGATGAAGAAGTTTTTAACATAGATAGAGAGGACAAGAGAAAAGAGAAGTGAATAATACCGGAAACGAGCGGCAAAGCCTTCTTTTTATTATTATTGCTATTTTTATTTGATTTGACTCGGAATTTGTATTGCTTTATTCGCTTGCCAGCGAAGAAAATCGCCAAAACAATCGGTTGTAACGTACAATAAAAACCAATAACCCATGTGAATCGAATCGAAGTCGAACGTCACAGGAAAGAGGCGGCAAGGAATGCGTGCTGGGAAACTTTTCTAATTAGGCCTTGGCGAATGTCAATCAGGCACTCGGCCAGCAAAAACTTTTGTTCTCGGACAGCTGGCAATCCAATCTCAGTTCGAGTATCTGTATCTTTGCTCGTCTGTCACATTTTGTTTGTCGTGCCCGGACAAATCCCCACACGCAGCGAGGTTCTGAGGAATGACTTCTGGAGGACAGACATCGTGTTTCCGAATACAAGGAGAGGTGACAGTCTTAACTGGCTCCCAACCGCTCACAGAACTTTCCGCCAACATAAATGTTTGTGCTCAACTTTTGGCTGCAAACTTTTCAGGTTTCGGCAAACTATGCATAAACCAGGTGCCAAAAACTGTTGCTTAATTAGTTAGGGCCAAACTTGCTGCAGTCGCAAAGAAGAGTCTAACTGAGTTTATTGGTTTAATGCCTGCTAAGTCGCCATCAACACGGAAACTCTTCTAATGACTTGGCAGCGACACCAGCAGTTCTTATGTTCCTGGGCACCCGAAACAAGTCCCAAATAATTGTCAACAGTTTCCAATTATGATGTCAGAGCATTGCTGCGGGGGTTTGGGTTAATGGAGCTTAGTTTTAGACCTTCATTGGTCGCCTCACTCGCAACTCCTGCACTCACGTCATCGGTCCATTGGTCATCGGATCCAAGTGCGGTTCATTATCCGCAGTCCAGTGAGGGAGCAGGCAAACAGGGAAATTAGTGCCGGCCGTTGCCATACAACTAAATGTATGGCGGGACTGGCTATTCTGAAATGATTGGGAAAGCCTGGCTGGAAATCGCCACTCAATCAATCAGTGGACACAGCGGGCCAACCAAATTTGCCATGAAGGGCTACAACTGAAGGTTTGAAAGGGGTTACAAAGCCTATAGGGTTATTTAGGCAACATTCAGTGGTAATTGCAATGCCAGAAAGCTTAGAAAAACCGACATTTCTAGTTAAATGGGTTGGTTTATATATTACATTTCATAATATGTTAGTAAAGAGTCTAACGGACAAGAAGTAACTTAGTATCGAAAAAAAACACGTTAATCGTAGAATTTTTGTTTTTTGAAAACTAAGTTAATTAAGATAATCAAAACCTGAATTGCCTTTAAGTATTTATCATTTAGGTACCTCCAAATAAACTCTTTAGCAATTAATCATATAATCTAAGTTACCTTTCCATACAGGATATCATATGGTCTGGCATCGCACTAGCATTTTCCCCTTGTTTTGTTTGGTTATGTTTGCCGTTCTTGTCTGCACATCAAATTGAATTTAATTACGGTCCGGCCAGGGTTTTCATACCACCCCACCTCAAAACAATACTACGTCGACTGTTTGTCTGTTTGTCGCTTCCAGCTTGCGGAAATTTTGCATTTGCTGCAACTGCAACTGCAAATGCAACTGCTCCACAAAGCTGCAAGTGTTGTGTGCGGCTTGTTTATTTTATGCTAATTTAATGCACTTCCCCCATCCACCGCCCTTATTGATACCATTATAATTTGGTGTTAATTCCGAAGGCAAATACTTCAATGTATTTGCTATTTTCATTATGCAGATTTGCCCGGGCGCAAAACAAACATGCTGGAATTAAAGCTAAAGTTAACGAGTTATCTTTCCACCCCTGTAAGCTGTGAGCGAATAAATGTAAGGGCGACGGGTGGGAAGCTCCACAAAAACTTGGACTTGATGGTCGATGGTTTTGACAAGCTAACAAATTGTTTTCCCTGGCTGGAGGTGCACCACATGCGGACAGGAAATTAATAAAGAAAAGGGCTCCACTATGATACCAGACCCCTCAATCTTCATCAGCCTAGGCGTCTTTCCCCATGTCCTATTGGCCTCCTAATGTCCACGCCCTCTCCTTCCTGTGAACTTAACTGACCACAGCAGTCCTCGTAATTGGGGCGACTCCATCAACTTCTTGGCCCATCACCATCCATTTCCGCTGGCTGTTGAAAATTTAAATTTATATGCCAAATGCCTGAAACTGACATTCCCCAAAAAGGGGAAAACTTTAGCTCACGCACAACAGGCTCTCACACCTGCGCACTTTTTGTTCTTAGTAATTTAAACTTAAATTCAATTAATGCACAGCAGGTGCAGGTGTTTTTTCTTTTCCTGGAAGATGGGAAGCCAGAGGAATTAATGGGAAATGGTCGGCGAAATGTCAAAGTTGAGCGATTGCAGCAACCAAACAATCGACATTGATGCATTACTGACTTTCAAAGGATGTGATTAAAGCTTACGCACATAAATCAGAAAGAGCAGTATATTTTTAATGTGATGCTGACAAACAAAGTTTGTTCTAATAAATAACATACATAGCATTACATGAAAGAACGCAGTGAAACAATTTGGGATATGCAAAAAAAGACTTATTGCTTTTTTTACTGAAAGAAAAACTTTTTTAAAGTTTAATAATAGCATGGTATATTCTATTTAGTATGGAGTCATTCCGTGTCAAACGTGCTAACATTTTTTTTAAATAACAAGAAAGGAAAGCTAACCTCGGGCGGAGCCGAAGTTGATATACCCTTGCAGAATATTCTGTAAATTATATTCTCCAAAATCGGATCGGTTATTCATATGATGCATTCTTAATACTCATAAAAAATCCGAACTTCCTAACTTTAAAAATACCAAAGTCGTTCAGTTATTTGGCAGCTATAAGATATAGTCGGCCGATCCTTATGAAATTTGGTAGGTCAGACTGATTGGCCAAAAATACAACCTGTAGAAAATCCCAACTTCCTAACTTTATCCATAATAAGGGTACTTTTTTGGAATTTTTAAATTAAAACAAGAAAGGAAAGCTAACTTCGGGCGGAGCCGAAGTTGAAAAACCCTTCAGAATATTCTGCAAATTATATTCTCCAAAATCATTCATAATGCATTCTTAATACTAATAAAAAATCGCAACTTCCTAACATTAAAAATACCAAAGTTATGCCATTTCCAATCGTTCAGTTATATGGCAGCCTGTAGATTTTAGTCGGCCGATCCTTATGAAATTGGATATGTCGATTTCATATAGGCAAAAATAAAACCCATAGAAAATCCCAACTTGTAGATTTCCAAACCCAAAATGACTTTTTGGTTAGTTATCTTCCGGCTGGATAAAATTTGAAGCTTAGCCTCCATAAATTTACTAGCACCGATATATGTTTGCCTAATACAAAACCCTAGAAAATCCCAACTGCAAAACTTTACAAACAATCAGATCAACATTCTATGAGAAATTATATGACACGCCTTGCTCACTGAAATTTGGTACGTCGGATTGATTGGCCAAATATAAAACCCATAGAAAGTCCCAACTTCCTAACTTAACAAACAGCAGACTTATACCATTTCCGATCAATGCACCCTTATATGGCCCTTCTAGGATATAGTCGACCGATCCCGGCCGTTCCGACTTATATACTGCGTCCAAGGAAAGAAGGGTTTGTGCAAAGTTTCAATTCGATATCTTTAAAACAGAGAGACTAGTTCGCGTAGAAACAGACAGACGCGACAGACAGACGGACAGACGGACAGACGGACAAACGCACAGACGGACAGACGGACAGACGGCCAGACGGACAGACGGACATGCCTATATCAACTCAGGAGGTGATCGACAGTGATGGGAAGTATATACATAATTGATAGGGCGGAAAGGTCTCTTCACTGCGTTGCACACTTTTGACCAAAATTATACTACCTTGTGCAAGGGTATAAAAATCATCTACAATATAGGTAAAAAGAAAACATTCTTAAACAGTTTTCTTAAATAACACTTTACGCCAATATGTTAGAAGAAGAAAATATACAAATATGCTATATTTGTGTTTTTTAGCTGCCTGTATTTTTTGTGGTACATGGAACGATTTTATATATGAAAATGACACCGAAATTGTAGAGTTTAAAAATGACTTTTTGGTTGTTTCTTCCGGCGGGAAAAATTTGAAGCTTAGCCTCCATATTTACTACACCGAAATATTTTTGTAATACAACAAATCAAGTGCAAAACCCCGCAACAACAGATCCATTCTTGAGAAATTATTGACACGCCTTGCTCACTCACACATGCGAGGGAGCGAAAACACACATCACTCACTCACATCCTCCTGACTTGTCCCTACAGGATTCTGCACCCTTTATCCCTTCTGCGTGGGCAGGTTTCGGGCTTAAGCCCCATGAATGAAGCGATTATCGCATCTTTGTCAGCAGCATCGACAGGAGCAGTTGAGGCAGGCATCCGCTGCCGACATGAGCCAGCACAAACAAACCCCAGAGGAGGAACCCCTCCCCGGGTTGCCTTATCAAGGTATCGACAGTGATGAGAGGTATCTACAAAATTGAAGAAAGGTAGTACAGGTACAATGTTACTATTGTGATTGAACTATCTTTACTAAGATAAACTTAAATTTATTTTGCGTTTAAGCTTAACAAGAAAGGAAAGCAAACTTTGGGCGGAGCCAAAGTTGATATACCCTTGCAGAATATTCTGTAAATTATATTCTCCAAAATTATTCATTGATGCATTCTTAATACTCATAAAAAATCCCAACTTCCTAACATTAAAAACACCAAAGTAATGGCATTTCCAATCGTTCAGTTATATGGCAGCTATAGTATATAGTAGGCCGATCCTTATGAAACTTAGAATTTCAGATTGATTGGCCAAAAATAAAACCCATAGAAAACCCCAACTTCCTAACTTTACAAACACCAAAGTTATGGCCTTTCCGATCGTTCAGTTATATGGCAGCTATAGGATATAGTCGTCCGATCCGGCTCGTTCCGACTTGTATACCTGCAATAGAAGGACAACTTTTGGGAAAGTTTCAAGCAGATATCTTTAAAACTGCGTAGAAACGGACGGACGGACGGACAGACGGACGGACAGACGTACAGACGGACATGGCTAGATCGACTCTCCTGGTGATTCTGATTAAGAATATATATACTTTATAGGGTCGGAAATGTCTCCTTCAGTGCGTTGCAAACTTTTGACTGAAATTATAATACCCTCTGCAAGGGTATAAAAATGAGGAAAACTTATTAAGAAACTTTGGAATAAGTAAGATTTCAGTTTTAATTTCATAAAATTACAGGGATTATGCATTTTATTCAAAATTTTGTCATTAAAATCTCTCTTATTATACCCATCACAAAATTGTATTTTTTATACCCTTGCAGAGGGTATTATAATTTTGGTCAAAAGTGTGCAACGCAGTGAAGGAGACACCTCCGACCCTATAAAGTATACATATTCTTGATTAGGATCACCTCCTGAGTTGATATAGCCATGTCCGTCTGTCCGTCTGTCTGTTTCTACGCAAACTAGTCTCTCAGTTTTAAAGATATCGAGACTGAAACTTTGCACACACCCTTTTTTCCTTTGCACACACGACTATATCCTAAAGCTGCCATATAACTGATTTATCGGATAACTTTTGCTAAGTAAGTTTTTTCTTGCGTTTTATTTTTTTGGCCAATCAATCCGACCTATTAAGCCGGATTCAAGGGACCGGCCAACTATATCCTATAGCTGCCATATAACTGAACGATCGGAAATGCCATAACTTGGGGGTTTTTTTACTCGAAGAGTAAGAAGTTGGGATCTTGTATTCATGCAAAAGTATGTAACAGGTAGAAGGAAGCGTTTCCGACCCTATAAAGTATATTTATTCTTGTTCAGGATCACTAGCTGAGTCGATCTAGCCATATCCGTCTGTCTGTCTGTCCGTATGAACGCTGAGATCTCGGAAACTATAAAAGCTAGAAGATTGGCATTTTGCATGTAGATTTTAGGAGTTCCAAGTTTGTTTCAAAATGACGCCCACAAGCCACAAGCTGTGGCCACAGTTTTGATGCTATTATGAAAATTTTAATTGATATGTATTTGTTTCGTCAATTCCTATCGATTGGCCTAATTAAAATTTGCCACGCCCACTCTAACGCCCAAAAACCCAATAAACGCTTAAGCCTGGCTAGCGCCTACATTAGCGCCACCTTTCATGGCCCGTAGCGCCATCTAACGGATGACTTTGGAACAGCTGGCCAAGGTGCTATCTTCGAGCGGCGAAAAACATACAAGAAGGCATATTTATATTAAGTTGTTTAGCTGGGTAACGATTGGTATTAATAGTCGAGCCACTAACTTTGCGTTCTTCTTGTTAAAGTTAGGAAGTTGGGATTTTTTATGAGTATTAAGAATGCATCATATGAATAATTTTGGAGAATATAATTTACAGAATATTCTCCTTTCTTGTTTTAAATGTAACAAAGAAAATATCCAGTTCAAAAAACATTAAGACCAGTTTTTGACAGGTACCTTCAGAACTTCTCATCACCGGGAACAGGTTAGCATCTGCCCAGCTCTGACAAAAACAAGGGTTTCATAAACATTCGTAGCGATATTGGAGTCCACTTTCTGCTGCCAGGCAACGTGCAAATCCTCTTTTTTCCCAACAACATTCCGCAACTCGAAGTCTGTGTGGGTGTGCACTCTTCTAATTCAATTAATAGTTGCTTGCAATTAAGTGCAGTGATTATTGAAAAAGAGGAAAAGAAGGCATTACAATAAACGGCTTTGGTTGCAGGGACACACTTCCCACACCGCCGTCATGATGCACAGAATACCGACTGACTTTAAATCGAGCCAAAGATAAAAGCGGAGAATGAGCGCAGCGTAGAGCAAAAAGAAAGCCACTTTGGAGTATGTGAAAGCGAACTGTTTTTTAATGCCCATCAGTCCGCATCAGCTTAATGCCGATTGCGAGGCTCTCGGCGACTGCGAAGCTCCGTCGGGATGATGCCCCAGCTCAAGCGATGATGTGATGAGTGCAATCCAAGAGCTTGAGCATACATAATTACCAGACTGGAGGACAGACTACCAACTAAATGGGGCAAGCTGAATTAAATAAGGAATGCGAATGGGGGCGACAGGAGCAGTTGTTCCATCATACAAAATGCTGACTTTAATTACCATAAATTTAGCATTTTTAGCTATGCTAGCGAGAGGAAATTCGCCAAAATCGTAAAAAGGAAGTGCTTCTTTATACGCTAGTGTGGCTCCGGGCTTACGGCTGTCAACAGCTGCCCGACTTAAGCTGAAACAATTTGCATAAGGGAGTAGCGGCCTCCGGCTTACCTGGGCTTTGAGGTGAACCTCAGCGCGTTTTACCAATAAAGCTGCTCCCATATGCAGGTGAGCCAGATGGACTGCTCAATCGAAGGAGTATCATTCTTAGCAGCTGCTATTTATGGGATTGTAATTCAGTGGGGAAGCACACAGATAAAAAATGTCTCGATAAAAAGTCAATACTCATGAAAGTTTAAGGGAGAGTTCTTAAATATGTTTGGTTTAAAGCACTTTAGCCCAGCTACATAAAGTCGTCTATTTCTAGGCAACACTTTAACGCTTTTAGAATATTTAATTTGTTCCTTATGGTTTTTAAATTTTGTGTTGTTATATGAAGTGGAAAAATAGGCAAAAGTTTGGGAACAACAAGAGCAGAAACAGACTTTGGGTTGACCTTAATTTTCTTTAAGAACATGCTAAATATTTGACCCTGAATGCTGCTCGGTTCTTTGGTTTCATGCGCAGGCAGCAAACTATTTTCATTTGCCAATCGAACAAAGCCACAAACTGGCTGGCAGAGGACTAGGGCGAAGGATAGGGCGCCAATAAAAACTTTCGGGCTTAAAACCGCAGAAAAGTTGAAAAGTTCGCTCTTGATTTTATGAATATTGACCGAATCAAATTCAATTGAATTGAAAAAGGCGCCGGCACAGAGAGATCGAAACAATTGCTGGGAGAAACTATTTAAAAGCGAATTTCGGTTTTGACCGAAGTTGAAACAATTGCAGTTTTCGTTTCCGTTTTGGCGCCATTTAATTGCAGCGAAAACTCTTTCTGAGTGTTCGCACCACGAGATCCCTCCAGACGCAGTGCTTCATGGCCTAATTGCGGTCGCCGAGGGGAAAAGTTCGGAATCGAGGATGGAGATTTCAATCAGGCAAGGGAAATGAAGGCGTAAGCACGAAAGTCTTTTGTTAATGTTTTCCTTTTGTGCCAGTTTTTTATTATTCGGCTGTAATTTAATAAATTTGCATTAGGCCGTCCTTAAATATAACTACCCTTTTCTTCTCGGGCTTGACTTGCTTTTAATAATAATAATATGGCTAAATTTAAAATTCAATATTTTCATATTACACCAGCTTCGGATATTGAAATTCCAGACGCGGTCTCGGTTTGTTTGCAGTAGCATTGTTGTTGCCACTGCCCTGGGCTTTCTTTTAATATTGCACACAATATGCAAAAGGTGGTGAGCCGAGGGGGTGGAAGGCTGTGGGCGGGGCTGCTGCAAAATAAAGAAAAGTGAGCAAGGAAAGTGAAAAGGTCGAGCAGAGCATGGCAACTGTTCCAGTGGCTTTTGCAGTTATTGTGCGAGTTTAGCTAAACGAGTTGGTAATGCCGGCGAGTTGTGGCCGTAATTTATGTGCCCCAATGGGCTGTGAGAATAGTAGGAGTGGTTTGCCAGAAGGAAGGTGGACGGACAGGAGATGGAATCCTAGTTAAGCTGGAGCGGACTTCTGCCAGGATATTGAAATGGTCAAGTTGAGCTGATGGAAATGAGTATAAAGTAGTAGTCTTTCCATTTTTATATAGGGTAGAAACTGTGAAGTTCCGTAAAGGAATGGCAATAAAGAGTATTCATTACCTGATTTATTTATAATTAAAAATCCTTCTGTTTAACCCACTCAAAGTCCACTCGACTGACACTCTAAAAATATTTTGAAAAATAATCGAATTTAGTTATTTCCCAAACACAAGTCACTAATTAAAAAACATTCCGGCAAATCAATAAAACTGCCTTTCCACTCGAATGTAAATAGCTTTGCTTGATGGCTATTGAATACACCATTGATAAATAAATATAGCCGTGCGGTTCTTTCGGTGACATCGAATATTGAAAATTGTATTATCCAAACCACAAAAAGAGCAAGCATCAAAACAACAGATATTTGGGGCAGCAGCAAAATACAGTTTCAATATTAAAAACGTGCAAAACATAGCAATAACGACAATCGCTTGGTACTTTGTTATTGACGCAGAATATCATGGCAATAAAATAACCAAACCGCAATCAAATTTTGGAAAAAAATTGTACAGTCATGACATTTGAATTCACTTTGGATCGGTGGGCTTTTTTCGACACGAATTTCTGGTTGCGATGGCGATTGGTTTGAATGTGGGCATGGATTACGGCTCGCTTAAAAATTGTTATTAACGCCCAGCTTCAAATAAAATTGTAAATTAAGTTTTAAGCCGAAAAATTAATTGCATTTCATGTGTATTATTGAATAACTCCATTCCCTCGGCAGCAAAAACAAAAGCACACTCGATGTTTGATTTACCTCTCGGTGGGCGTGCGAGCGAAGGTTGGAAAATGTTTAATTGATTGTAATGTGTGGCCAAATGAGCGTGGCTAATTAAGATTTAATGGAATCTGCAAGGGAACAAAACAGAAAAATTATGACTTCTGCCGTTAATTCCAGATGGCGTTGAACAAGTTGATGCGATGCTGAACTCTCCAGGCTTTTTCAACCGAAAAAGCTCCACCACATTAGCACATCATATCCGAAAATGCATCTGGTGCTGGACAGCCGACATCTCATCACACTCATCGTCATCATCATCATCGTCGTGTTTATTTCAACTTTTCCCCAACTGAGCTATTCGGATCTGTGCAACATATCTTTCTCATTCGCATTCTCTGCACCCCACACACAAACATCATTTGCAACGAACACCCAGGCAAAACAGTTGTTGTTTTGTTACCATCATGCAAAATGCAAATGACACGCCATTACCTCAGAAAAACAACACCAACAGTAGCAGCAGCTGCAGTCAGGGAATATGTAGTGGGTTGTGGAGAAAGGGGAGGGGGTTGAAGATGCTGTTGCCAGGAATACTTTTTGTTAAGCCCTAATGGCTTTTAATTGTTATATGAAATCGGGAAAAATGTTGCGAGCTAAGAACGACAGAAGACCGGCATGCGTGGCGTATGCGTAATATAAGGAATACGGCTCGTTGGACGACGCCAAAGAGCAATAAACTCTAAAGGAACGGAGCTGCCAGAATTGTAAACAATTCCAATTAGATTATTTAGTTTCCAAATATTATTGACTAATTATTATTGACATGGCAAACAAAAGACTATGATTTAAAAAAATTATCTACAAAGGAGTTACATATTTACTTATTGGATATAAAACAAGGTTTAGCGTTCAACAACTTAAAAAATGAAATTTTGGCTTTACACCGAATTGCTCAAATTTGGATGCTAGTGCACTGCTTTATCGACTTATGCTTTCTCTTAGATGGCGCTTAGATTGCTTTTCGTTTTCTCTTTCTTGTTTTCTCTCAATTTATCTCGCTTTGTAAAGAAAACAAAAGTTTTCCTGCTTGCTTAATGCCGCTAGGCACAAATCACAAACAAAATCGGGTCGTTGAGTAGGTCAGGACACTAACTCAATTTGTTGTCTAAGCAAAAGTTATCGCCTTGCTGCATTGGAGATGAAATCCGACAGACGTGATCAAAGCGACAAGTAACTTATAGATTATTTATTTACAAGCAAATAAAATTGGTTCATATTATAGGGAGTGAGATTACCCGACATTTTAAAATTGATTTAAGACAAATAAAGAAAGAAATAATTTACATAAAAACAAGAAAGGAAAGCTAACTTCGGGCGGAGCCGAAGTTGAAATACCCTTGCAGAATATTCTGCAAATTATATTCTCCAAAATTATTCATATGATGCATTCTTAATACTCATAAAAAATCCCAACTTCCTAACTTTAAAAACACCAAAGTTATGGCATTTCCAATCGTTCAGTTATGTATATGGCAGCTATAGAATATAGTCGGCCGATCTTTATGAAATTTGATATGTCGGATTAATTGGGCAAAAATAAAACCCATAGAAAATCCCAACTTCCTAGCTTAACAAACACTAAAGTTATGGCATTTCCGATCAATCAGTTATATGGCAGCTATAAGATATAGTCGGCCGATCCTTATGAAATTTGGTAGGTCGGATTAATTGGCCAAACATAAAACCCATAGAAAATCCCAACTTCCTAACTTAACAAACAGCAGAGTTATGGCATTTCCGATCAATCAGTTATATGGCAGCTATAGGATATAGTCGGCCGATCCCGGCCGTTCCGACTTATATACTGCGTGCAAAGGAAAGAAGGGTGTGTGCAAAGTTTGAATTCGATATCTTTAAAACTGAGAGACTAGTTCGCGTAGAAACAGACAGACGGACAGACAGACGGACAGACAGACGGACAGACAGACAGACGGACAGACGGACAGACGGACATGGCTATATCAACTCAGGAGGTGATCCTGATCAAGAATATATATACTTTATAGGGTCGGAGATGTCTCCTTCACTGCGTTGCACACTTTTGACCAAAATTATAATACCCTCTGCAAGGGTATAAAAAGATGCATGCTAAAAAGCATTCTTGTTTTCCATTTGACAAATTGTCAATTTAAATGTATTCCTTCGGAGTTTAATACTCGGTAGTCGTAGAGTGAATCGATACGTTATTTATGAAAGGAAGAAGAATAATTTTATTTTTGGTTTTATTGCCAGCCAGGCACGTGACTTACAAATTTATTTTGTCCTTGAATATCCAATGATATAAGAAACATTTTAGAGTCGAAACAAAACTAAAATATACTTTACGCTCTCTTTATTTATGCTTGGCTCCTGAATAATGTCAAATAAATTGATTTACGTGTTGTCTTGGTCAAACAAAAAAGAAGACAAAAAATAAATACTTAATGTATTTGGGTTTTAAGTGAAGCCATTAAAACCATTCCGTTTGAATTTAGGATTTGTTCAATTTATACATACATACATCACCAACATTAGCTTGTTGTGCGTTAAATCCGCAAAGGTTTTACGGTTTTCAAATCAATCTTAATTGCCGTTTTTAGCTCTCACTCATTATGCCGCCATTTGATTTTTTCCTGCCCTGGTTTCCCATACTAATTGCACACGTTTTTGCCAGAGTATGAATTCGCTTTAAAGAAACAGAACAGACTCTGATAGCTGTCTGTCCGCCTTGAACGCTTCACTGACTGACACCCAGTCGCTCCTCCATTTCAGCAGTCGTCGAAGACAGAGCAGCGGCAGCCCAGAGGAAGGAAGACTGACAGAAAGCAAAGCATTGTGTGCGGAGGAAAAAAGTATCTGTTATTATGATTGTTTAGTGCTGTCGCCGGAAATTTCATTCAAGTGGATGGAGAAAAACAACAACAGAAACCGTAGCAACGACTGCAAGCGACAAAACTGCAGTTCGTGGGACGGTCAGACGGACATTGCAATTCCAGGGAAGGAACTGCGAAAAGAGTCAAAAGGAACAGAGGCACACTAAATAATAACTTGGGCTGCAGACAAAGCTACAAAAAGGTCCCTTAAAAAAGTACAAATTTAAGAGCCGAAGGAGGGAAGTGTACATATCCCATTTGATACAATTATCTTGAATTCTGTTCTTAAAGGAAGACGCCTTCAAAGCAAACGCCAAATAAACTTGTCCGAATTGATGATACAGTGTAAGTACCTCCGACTACATCTGCAACTGTAACTGGAAGCACAACTGCAGCTGTATCTGTATTTATTACTACGCCGTCCAGATGCTGATGCACGCTATGAGAAGTGGTTTTGCATATTTCATGACATTCTCCGAAGTAAAGCAGCAAGGGGAACAATTGCCAGAAATTTCAACATTAACTCACACGACCTCAGGGGACTTGGGGACTCCCTACGTTCTGCCTGAGATCCTTTTCGCCTCCACTCGGTTGGGCACAGCTCAGCTCATTTCGTCATTGTCTTGCCTCGTACTTTGTTTGCAGTAACAGTTTAATCATTCGAATTACATGCGTGGGCACTTCGAGCGGGCGGGGGATAAAAAGGAGCACCCACTCGAGCCGAGCGTGAGTATGGAACATACACAGATGTGTACTCGTTATGCCAAAGTGAGTAGTTTCAAAAGTTTTCGATTGATTAAATACCAAGGCAAATTCGAACTGGTGCCTTTAATATTATATTTTATTAATAATATATCTAATGTTATAACATAACAAGTATATTGTGTTTCTGCGTTATAAATAACTTAAACATAGAGTTACCAACATAAAACAAAATTATATCTATTATTTTAAAATTAATTCCGAATCGTTCAAACTGTCGATAACTAATTAAATTTATGAACGATTATATTTAAATAATCAAATTTATTAAATTATTATCATTTAAAATTAAAATATTATTATTAATATATAATATATAAAGATATTATAAGCAAGTTATGAATCGATTAAAATTCAAAAGACATTTTCAGCATTCAAGGGAACGAAGCCAAAACTGGCCCTGTTGATAAACAGCTTACTTAAAATAATGTTTTATTTACTTTTCGTTGTTAGCTATTGAATATATTGAAGATTATTATACACTGCGCTAGTAGAGGTTGTTGAATTGAAAATGAATTTGCTGACCGAAATTTAACGATCTGTGGATTCAGAAATTCCGCTGTGCAGCCCATAAGTTGTCTATCAACCCATGTAAATTGAAACAATAAATTAATAGTAGCATTAAGTATGTATACCGCGAAAATGCGTAAAAATTTATGTTGGGAGGTTTTTCATGCGAGTTCGGAAGCTTGGAAGGATGCAATGGTTCGGGCAGATTAAACTGCAATAATGGAGAACGAGGAGGTGGAAGAGACCGAGGAAATGGCATTGGGAAAAGGTAAAGACAAATGCTTAATGTTGCATGACTGAGAGAACTCATCGGGTGATGAGCTGCGCTAGAGCGAAGCCTGGGGCTGTTGGTAAAGGAAATCCGATGATATATGAAACATTAAGTCCAAAAGGAATAATTCCAGGGATTTTACAGGTAAAAATTATGAATTTTATGCCTCTTCTGGTTGTTTCTTAATTCAGGTGTGCTGAATTTTCTTCTGCGCAATCTAGATACGCTATCGAGAACTCACTCAATTTTGTCAATGGCTTAAATCTGGGAATGCAAAAAGTTTAGCATTTTTTATCATAAACGAGTCCACTTTTTTTTTACTTGGCTGTCACTGAAATATAAATAGTGTACTTCTTCATGTATTTCTTGTACGTAGTGGCTACTATTAAGGAAACGTTGCGAACAGCAACAGGGATTAAAGCTACAGTGACTTTAAGACCATTGGCCAGCCAAAAAGGACACCCATTTTATTTAGTTATGCAGAAGATGCATAACAAGAAAGAAACTCGGTCGAGCGATGCTCAATTATATTCTGACAAAAAATAAAGTTTGTCTGTTGTTATTTTTATAAGGGACTACATTCGAAAAAAAAACAATTTCAAAAAGTTAAATGTCAAAACATTTGAGAGAAAAGAAAATATTTCTGTTCTCAATTAGACTTTTACTAATAATACATAGAATATATTTCTGTTTAATTTATGCATTTTAGATACATTAAATTTATTGAGCTTGATAGAAAATAACGAAAAATATAAGGCTGTAGCTCCTTGGCAGAAATCATCTCAATATGTTCAAAATGCGACACTATTTCCATGAAGATATGCCTATTACGAATTCATCATAACTAGATGTCAAGAAACTTTGACTAAACTTAAAGGACATCGCCGTCGGTTTTGTGACTGATGGTCAACAGAAGCCATTTCTCAATTTTCTCTTCACTTTGTCTCCTCACCCCTCGAGAAGCCGGCACTTAAATTCTTGTTGTTTGTCCATTAGGGAAGCCCGCAGAAGCCGAGACATCGTGTTGAAATGTTAGCAAAACATTTTCCCACAGTTCCGACTGCTTCTATATCCTTCTTATGGGGGAGGAAAGCCTGGCAGCTCCTAACATTATCATCTTCCTCGGCATCGGTACGGCATTGTCATTATCATTTTCGTTTTCATTTTCATTTCGGAAATGCCTTCGACGCACAAAGGAAACATTTGTCTTGCTTTGAACAATTTTTCTCTGTTGTCGAAATAAAACAAATTGTATGAATTTAAGTGGACTTCCCCCACCCGTTCATCGCAAATGCCTGTAGTTATCATCTCCCATCTATTATGTCCCCCAATCGAATTGTCATTTGGCCAGGACTTTTTTGGTGCGACACTTTAAATGAAAAATGAGTTTTCCATTGCGCCCACGCCCACCCGTATGTTGCGGTCTGTTTAACGAGGTTCGGCCCCAACCACGCCCCTCATGACTTAATTGCCTACGCTGGCAGATCCTGTGGCATGGGTTAAAATACATTTCTGACCCAATTGGGAGTGGGGTAATTGTTTGACTGAATATTGAAGTCCATCACTATTTTTCCTTTTGGCACGAAACTTATTAGCCAAATTCGTAACCGAAATCGTGGTTCACGACGGAAAATTGGTTTCAGTCTATCTAAGAAATTTTGACTCGACACAGCCAATATTTGGAAAATTGATTTGGGCCAAACTTCAATGGCAACTCACTGAACCCTCGTATCTGGACTACCCGTGCGTGTTTGTGGCTTAGTGGCAGCCATTCATCGGTCGACGCCAGTAACCCTGCGGCCTGCCTCAACATGTCAAAGCGATGAACAACAGTATTTGGGGGCGGATCCCCCTATGTCAGTTATTTACACGAAGCATTTCATTTGCCAATTTCCCTCAAGCTTAAATCAACGTTGCATGAAAACGACAACAGCGCAAGGGTGTTCAAGGGAGGAAAGCGCGAAATCGGAGCTGTAAAATGGCAGTGGGAAGATAAAATCCAATTAAAATAGCGTGGAATTTATAAAAAGGAAGGCGAGGACCCACACTAAATGATGACTAGATGGTTCCGGCAGACTAACAAACACCCTTCAAACAGGAACTTCGAAGTGGCATACTGCGCCGAAAGCTTTCTCCCAATTGAATATTTCTCGGCGAGTTTTGCTGAATGCATTGAGCCATGGCTCGAAGACCCTCCACCTTAAATCTCTTTATAGACTCCGATGTGCCACAAGGCTGGTCATGAAAAGAATAGGGTGTCGAGCTGGAATATAAAACAAAGCGTGAAATCTATTTGCAACTGGCGAAACGGGCAGCAAAAGTTTATGCCATGTAAATAACGACATCATAAATTTGGTTACGTGGGTTCGGCCCCTGCCGTGCATATCTCGCCTATCCGTGCCCCACCGACCCATTACCCCACATATGCAGTGGCCACCATTGGAGGCTAGTTCCGTTTTAGCAAACAAGTTTTTTTGTTCGGCCATTTCCAGTTGGCTCAGTTGCACAGAGAGAGCGATTGTTTCGATTTGTTGGATATTTTATGTTGCAAAAGAAAACTGTATCTGTTTATCACCACAAAATTGAGAGATACATTTTTGACATTTTTGGTTTTATAAATTAGTTCTTTATTATTAGTTCTTAAGTCCTATTTTCATCGCATTTTCTTTCTGTGTGCAGGGACCCACGCCATTTGACTGTTTCAGTTTTCACGGGGGCCGCTGCATGCGCCTCTTTGTCATAAAAAACCGACAACAATGAGTTGCTTGTGGGTGGCGAATGGAGGGGTTGGGAAGTGGGAGGTGGGTGGTGGGTGGCAGGTGAGGGTGCTTGAGTTTTCGCTCTCTTTTTACGTGCAGCCATCAGGGGAAATAAAAGTTACGTTGACACGGACACCACGCCGCCAAGTACCAAAGAACCAAACACTTTTGGCCTGCCCTCGAGTCACAGTCCATCGCCCATCGCCCATCTCCTCTCGCAGGACCCTTGATTCCCCACCATTGCATCATTCCAGGTATATATCCTTTCCATCCGGCACTCTTTTGTGTGCGAGTGAGTGAGCGGGGTAAGATGAGTTGCGCGTAAAATGTGCAAGAAATTAAAACGATTTACGCCGGGCGGCATTCGAAGGGCGGAAAGTGGAGAGGATTGAGGTTTCGCTTGGCTTTCGAGCAGGGGAAAAGTAAACTCTGCCAAGAATAAAGGCCACAAGGAAGAGTCGGAGACAGAAATCTCGAAATGAAATACGCAATTCGAGCTCCTCAAAGAATGTTTAACAGGAGACTGAGATGGAGTTTTTCCCATTACCGGACAATGGGAGCTCTAACTGGAAGGGGGAGGGCGGATTGGCATGCAAATAACTATTCAAGTTGCTTAGGCTAAGACGGATCTAGGGTTAAGACTGAAGGTATAAAATAGAAACGGCGTTAAATGAAAGCTGGGGTTAGAAGTTTAAGGAGTTGCGCTCAGAGATTGAACATTAAGTGGTAGTTAAAAAAACAAAAGGGTCGTTTTGGTCCCGTTTTCTGTACTAACACCGTTAGAGAAAATTATAAGTTGATATTGGCAGTATTTACTGTACAAGTAGAACGTAAATCGGGCCCTGTTTTCCCTTCCCTAAATTCATCACCTGCTTAAATTCAGCACGATTTGATTTAAGTTATCTGGCTCTGCACCATATTGCGTCCATGACTGTGACCGGTGCAACAACAATAGCTGTCAGGACCGAAGTTTCTCATCGAGGACACATTGTTTGCTTTGGGCTGTGCGTAAAGCGCTTAGAGTTCAATTATATTGAGTGGCCATCGCATGCCGAGAATTCCCGAGCAACCGCAGATGGGGTGGGGATAACTTTAATTGAGATTTACAATGCGAGTTAAAATGCCAGGACAGGCCAAAGCGGAATTTGTTTTAGCTTGAGCTTAACCTTGTTTCTATTTCTACGCCCAGAATGCGGGGCTTGGGGGGGTCATAAATTTGTAGACAGTAAATCTTTTTTATTGTCGAGCGGCTTCTCCTCCCACTGAAAAATCTGTTCGAGCTGGGTGTTTATTTGCTGATGGCCCTAAATTCGCTCATGCTTCTGGGCCGGCCGCCATATTAAAGCTCAATTGCGTTTAAGTAGCTGACTTTTATGGTTTTGCCTGCAGTCTTTTCGGTTCTATCTGTACGCATATTTATACCCTTGCAGAGGGTAGTATAATTTCTATACCGTGTTTCAGGCGTACTGAATATTTTTTACATGCGGATGGAAGAATTTATTTAAGCGTATTATTTTATTTCAATACTAAATAAATGTTTGTTTTTTAATTTTTTTTAAACTAATTAAATGTGTTGAAAATGAAAAATATAAATTTTTATAAAAACCCATAAATAAACAGAGCTAATTTTGAGCCTAAGAATAACAAAAAATAAAAAATACCTTCAAAATGACTGGTATCTAATAATATCACAGAAAATAATATTTTTTATTGCTTTAATTTAACCCGGCTGCAGAAAAAAATATCTTGCTATTAATGTTTTTCTTAGTAGCGTACCAAATTTCATAAAATATTGTATAATAATATTTCGTTACAATCAAAGACGATTTTCAATTCTGCAGCTATATATACATATAAGTCTCCTTCAGCCATTTGTATATATGAGTTCCATCCCAGAATAACTACAAATTTGAGAATTTAAGATGTAATTGTTATTATATTAAAATGTTTAAACAATGTCCAAAAAAACATGTTTAGAAAAATGTTTAAGCAATGTCCAAAAAACCATTTTAAAATTAGTAAGTGTAAGTATGAGTGTGATAGAATAGTTAAATATATGAATGATTGATCTGCAAGGGTATTCCTTGCAACGACCCCGGGGCCAGGCTTCCTTTACTTTCGTATATAAATATATGTATATTCAACAGTTGTTGTCTGGCGTTGTTTTCGGTGTGGTTGCCATTTGCAAATTTCGGCAACGGAGGCCGCTGAGCTGCAAAAGGGAGCGCGGTGAAACAAGTGAATTGGATAGCAGAAATAGCCTGGCAACATTTTTTCGGCTTTCGCACTCCCCTCAAGAGCTAACGAGCTGCTGGGTCGCGGTGGCAGGGGCAGGCACTTTATATATACATTCGCAGGGGTATAAATGTTGTCCGATGTTGGGTCTGCGCTGTTGTTGAAATGATAAGCATGTGTGCAATTAAAATGAAAGCGTGCTTGCTGCTCTCCAACATTTGGACCACGGCTGCGAAGTGGCTGGAGAATGGTCCTGGGCCACGGAGCTTGGGGATGGGCATGCCATGACACGAGGCGGCCCATGACAATAAAACAAATGTCGCCTATTTTACATAAACGTTGTGTGCAAATTTGTTGACCTTGTTGCTGTTGTCGTTGTCCAAAAAATATTCAACTGTAAACAAGAGTGGGGAGGTTGGGTGGCCTGAACAAGTGCGGACCCAGTAGCGGAGTTTCTGGCGGGGTTTTTGAAAGCCACTTTGAAATACGACAGATCGGTACGATAGGCAGTCCAAACACTTTCCTGTAATATTTTCCTTTCGTTTGCTCGAATTTGTATATGCTTAGGAATATCATGTTTCAGTCTTAAGTAAGACATATAGTAAGGGAATACCATTTTGTGGGGAGCAACAAAAATTTGTGTTTCATTTCTATATTAAATAAGTAAATAATAATTGATGTATGTTGATTGCTTAATAAAGAACACAAAGTTGCCAATAAGTGAAGAACTGTGTGCATTATAATGGTTCCCTGACGAATAATTATACCCGTTACTCGTAGAGTAAAAGGGTATATTGTATTCGTGCAAAAGTATGTAACAGCTAGAAGGAAGCGTTTCCGACCCTATAAAGTATATATATTCTTGATCAGGGTCACTAGCCGAGTCGATATAGCCATGTCCGTCTGTCCGTCTGTCTGTCTGTCCGTCTGTCCGTCTGTCCGTCTGTGCGTCTGTCCGTCTGTCCGTCTGTCCGTCCGTATGAACGCTGAGATCTCGGAAACTATAAAAGCTAGAAGATTGGCATTTTGCATGCAGATTCTAGGAGTTCCTACGCAGCGCAAGTTTGTTTCAAAAAGGTGCCACGCCCCCTTAAATTTTAAAATTTAAATATTTCGGAAAAGTAAGAATGCAGTTTTATTGTGTTTATCAATACCTATCGAAATGTAGAAGAAATTTTTCAAATCGGACCATTCGTTAAAAAGTTATGCGTGATCAAAGTTTATATCTCCATCTCCCTCGCACTCCCTTTACCTGAGTAACGGGTATCTGATAGTCGGGGCACCCGACTATAGCGTTCTCTCTTGTTTTAAATAAAATGTAAATCAAAAATTGTTTTATTGTTCAAAGATACTGTCAACTATTCATTTATTGTAATATTTTAAATATATTTTCCATACCCCTCGGAAAGTGATGCTGCCCTGGCCTGCCTACACGTTTAAGTGGACCTAGTCCGAGTATCTGGACGCGACCTGCACATTAAGTGTTTACAGCAGCCTCGTCGAGTCAGCGTTTTCCCATTTAATTTGGCTTTTTCTGGTGTTTCTCTCAATGGCGGACTGGGCCATAAAAAAGCTGCAAATTAAAAACGCATTAAGTCTTGTTGTTGTTGATAGCGTATCAAGAGTCGGCCACGTGTGGGCATTTGATAGTCCCTCCCTTTGGCCGCAGGCATAAATCTACGATTTCCGGTTCCAATAATTACGGAGAGGAGCCGTTGGCTTCACTTCGGGGCCATAAGGCATCGGTCCGACGCCCAACTGACAGTGGCTGTAAATGAGCAATTAGCCGCAATAAAAACATCTCTGAGAAGAGCCACTACCGAGTGGGTCGCTGGTGAGGGCGTGCACTTAATTCAAATGGCAAGACTTAACCTCAGCATGTGCGGCACCCACCCGAAAAAGATATCCATATCCCCAGCCCTTCCACAGAGGCGTAAAATTAACACACACTTATCGCAGACGGGGAGTGGGGCAAATCTGAGCATGGAGGGCTCTCTGGCAGCGGCAACAGCTTAGGCATGCAGCAAACGGCCCAGAAATGGTAAAACGACCACCGAGCGAAGGCATCTTTCACTTGGCTCCCCAAATATTTGCATGGCCATCTCCGACTGAGTTGGGAAACCGTTTTCCAGAATCCCTCCAACGATAAGTGCCGCAAAAATGCAAGCGCTGCTGTTGGCCATCCGACGATGAGGCTTCGGTCGTGTCTGCATCCGGCTGATGTACTGCCTTCAGCAAACACCGGCAACAGACAGACCTAGGCAAACAAACAGATGGACAGTCCGGATGCGGGGGAGGGCGTTCCGGGTGGGCGACGGAGCGAGATGAGCCACTGGAAGGACTCGACTCGCTGCAAGGCACTGACTTCGCTCAGGCAGGCATCATGTAAAAGGAAATTTCACTTTTGCCTGCTCCGCCTTTTTCCAAGAAAAACAGGGATAAACTCTTTAATCAAGGTATCCGACTAGATGATAACTAGCACTTACTGCTCTTTAAAAGAGAAATAACGATTAGGAGCAGACAAAATTTGATCGGCCTATGGCTTTAATTCTCAGATAAAACACAGGCTTTGTTTAAGAGTAGTAACGGCAATCAGTTGTTTTATTTCACACTAAAAGGAAACTACGTTAATGAACCATGTTAATGAAAATGGGAACTGGAAACGTAAGTCTATAGTTACATACGAATACGATTATGATTGATGGAGGCTTAGGAATATACCCACTGCGATAGAATTTAAGGAAGGAGTTTTCCGATAGTTTTAAAACTGAGAGTGCAATTTGCATAAGACGGACGGACTGACGGACAAAAGAATATCGAATAGTGGTACAAGTATATACACACTTCTTAGAGTCTTTTCGGGAATATGTTATAATCTGGGGTTCCACCAACATCGTGGTTTTAGAATTTTACGAGTCCCCCCGTTTGCTCCTCATTTAAAAAGACTCTTCTCATTGGCTGAAGTTTTCCTCGACTTTTAATGAAATATAGCTTATAAATGTTGTAGCCAATACAAGATATGGTCTCGCAGCCCAAAACTAAAAGGTATCAGAAAACAAAGCCAAGCTGAAATCCTTTCGTGTTGATTCTACTCTTCTTCTGTTTTGGCAACACCTGCTGCTGTTTGTCTCTGCCCGCTCCTCCTGCCCCTTCTCCCCCAACCGCCGAGTCAGAACTGTTATTACTTTCTGTTGCATAATAACGAGCCCAGAAGGTCGCCGTCGCAGTTTATGGGTTTATGGGTTGCCTTTTTTCGGAGTCGGCGCTTGACTGTCTTGGCCTGGCGTGTGTGTGACACCGCTGATCCCGGAACTGCTTATTCCGGTTCTGTTGCTGACACACAACCACACACGGTCGCACTAACACACACTTTGTACGGATCCCAGACAGACACATTTGACAATGTCACGTTGCGGTCGAGCATTGCGTGCATATAAATTTAGGATAAATATAAAATACAAGTCAAGAGCGACAATAAGGCCAAAAAGATACTCTTAGAAGAGCAGAAACAATGTGATATGTTCCATTGAGGCTGAGGCTATCACTATAGAAAGGTATGAGGAAGTTTTTCATTAAACTATAAACAAAACTGCTGTTATAAAAATTTACCAAGTTTCTTTTTTCGAAAGCTTATAAACTAAAAATAAGATAAAAAAGAATCACAATAACGGGAATGTAAAAAAAATAGTCCAAAGTTGCTTTCAACAGATTAAGCCAAACCGATTTATATGATGGCTTTTGGAAAACAAATTCGTCGTAGGGCATTCTGCATTTTTCATCTCCAGTCGCATATACCTCGACCGAAATGTACAGCAGCCCAGCACAATCTAAATAAAGAGCCTACATGGGGTCGCTGCCGTGTTATGAGCCGGGCTTTGTGCGACTTCCTGGGCTCTTGCCACCTCGCAAACACACCGACGCACCCGCCGCCATTTGCCGCCTGGCTTGTTTGTCTGTTTGTGTTCGTGCGGCTCATTTTGATGGCACGGAAGTTGCTTGTTTGCTCCGCTCCGCTCTGCTCCGGACCCGCCTCCTCTTTTCGGACGAGCTTTAAGTGTTTACGTGGCGTATTAGTAATAAATGTAATGTGCATAAAAGTGCCCACACGGCCGGCGCTCGTAAAGCGGCATTGTTTACAATGTGTTTAGGCCATAGATTTTTACAACATCATCCAAGAGCAGCATCCAACAGTCCATCAGCCCCGTCGAGGGCCGCGTCAGATGCAGGCACTTAATCAATCAAAAGCCCAGGACGAGAGCCTTATTAGACATCTCTGACTGGTTCGGGCAAAGTTCTTTCCGACTGCTTGTTTGTTTGTTTTTGGCAGCACAAATTATGGCTGGACATGTGCAAACATTTGCCTGTCCATCTAACCGTTTTTCCTGCCAAATGCGTTCTATGTGGGCTCCCGAGGATAGGAGGAAATTGGGCCACAGCTAGTGCTAGGCTTAGGGGACGGGTTCGATAAGTCGCCGGAATAAGACTAGGATACACAAGGCAAATGGAAAACCAACAGCAAGGCCCGTTTCGGATTTCAATTTCCTATGAAGTAAGCCCTTCCTCAATAGTCACCCAGTTCCATGCCAATTTCCTGGCCAGCCATTAAATATCCCAGAACGCCTTTTCCTCAAGGAGTTCCTTCTGACTTGTACCTTACAGCCCGGCCAACCCAATTAAAATTCCACAAATTCAAGAAAGACCCCGTCTAATGTTCCGGGCAGACATCCTTGGAAACGTTATCCATTACTTTTCATCTCCTTACGACCGTCTGTCCGCTTCTATTGCGTTTCATAAATTCATTGCAAATACTTTACGCTACTTAGCGGCCATTTTTCATCTTTGTCTATGACTTGCTGCTCGGGAAAGAAAAAAGGGTTTTTTTTCAACATTATATTAATTAATTAAAATATTTTCGGCTAAACATACCTCACAGCACTTTCCCCTCTCCCAATTCGACTGCATACAAACTACGGCTACGCATTCGGTTAAATGCGACTTTAGTTTGCAATTGAAATGTCAGTGCAAACGGTTAGCCAACTTTTAGCGATTTAGCTTGGATTGGTGGCCAACTAATTAGGTTCCGCCAAGGCATTCGGTCAAGGGCCAAGGAGTAATGTACCCCAGAAACAAAAGGTGGCACCCCCTCCGAGGGTTAAATACTCGGTTGCTCAGGTGAGGGTCACCCGAGGGCAGTTCAGGCCAGCTCGGACCGGACCGGCTTATCCGAGCTAAGCATACCCCAAGGACCGAGGCAGGAACTGCAGTGAGGAAATTAAAAGTGTGCAAGACTAAGAGCTGAGCTCTCAAGTGGCTGCTGCTTCTAAAATTAGGCTTCCCCCGGCGCCAAGTGGATTTTTATTTTCCCATTTCTCTCTCTTGTTTTTGCCCGTATTCCTTTTATTTTGTTTGCTGCCTAAAGTAGCAACATTTTTGTGGCTTACTTGCGGTTGAATAAAAGTTAAGCTGCAGTTCATAAATTTTATTCCTGTACATCCAGAAATACTCAGCAAACATTTTAGGAGCAAGGGAATGACTTGATGTATGAGGAACGGCGCTGGCTTGTGAGCCAAAAAAGTTTACGACTGTCAAATATTTACAGAGCGGTCTTAAAGGTCGCCAGATTGAGAAAAGGTGCGTTTGCATGATTTTCTAACGAGCCAAAACACTTTTGGCAAACTAATCAAATTAATTGCGGAAACATTGCAAAGAGGCAAATTAATCCACAAAGTTGGAATTCATTTCCATTTAATCGCTGCCTACAGCTCCCGGTCACGTTGAGAAGGCCCATCACAGACTAATTGCCAGCACGTGTGGGCCGCATTAGTCTCCGAAGAAAAGAAAAAGTTTCTCGACTTCCTTGACCCATATCAAAAGTCAACAAACTATGTATGTACACAGTCCGCAGACGAGTAGAAGAGAACTGTCATTCGGTTTATAAATATCAACGAGCAAGAGGAAAATGGGGAGCTGGCATGGCGGCAGACAAATATGATGATGTATAGGCGAGGCGAACATGGGAGATATTTATAAATATTCTGCAGCAATGCAGCAAAAATTTGACACAATGTTTACAAATGGCTCTGGATTTGTTTGGACCAGCTGAAAGTATCAAGGGCAGTCAACGGAAGTTGACCATTATAAATGAGCAAACGAACGGCGGTCGCATGCAAATGAATAGGAATCCGACTAGAGAGCGAGACCACGGAGATTGATTGCGTCGGGATATGAATTATAGGACGCGAAATGGCAATCGTTCTATCAGATGGATCTGAGTCTGAAACTGAAACAAAGCTTCGCTGGGACTGATGAACTTCTTATCAAGTTGGCCAAAAATGAAAGGGGAAGATGAGTGGCCATCGATAGTTCAAAAGTTAACAACTTTCCTTATGCAGCGGAGTCTCCCGTCCATTCGTGACTCCGTGTATTTTAATTTCTGTTTTAAATGCATGTAGCACTTGGTTTACGCTCCAATACATTCATGTTGAAAGGGTTTTTCCAATTCAAAATTTGTCGGTTTTTTGTTTCCTTGTTTGGGTTAAACAAACGTGGAGTACGGCAATTGAAATTCCATTCACACCATATTCGATTTAAATTTTATATTTTAGAAATTCTACAACACTTTTTGCTGCTATAATTGCTAGACTGCATTATTTATGGGCTTTTTATTGTGCATGTATGATTCGCATATTGTTTATTTACACAGTCAACATATCTTGTCAGGAAAAACGCTGGAAAATGGGGAAAGGGAAATGGAAAATCGGGCATGTGTTAATTTTTATTGCTTTGTCGCGCGCTTGTTTGTTTACAAATGAATCAGTTTTTGAATTTAAGTTTGAATGATATGAATATGAATGAAAATTAATGCGGAACGGTTTGATGTGGTCGGCCGAAAATAGACTACACAAAGGGCACTGCCAGAAGAGATCGGTCTGGTCCGCCTTTCCCTGCGCCAGAAACCTATTTATTTATTTTGATTTTATTGTAATTCGAATAGCCTCTGGCCATAGTCCCACAACACATTCCTATGCAGACGACGTTCATGACCTTTGACACCGAACGGCTGATTGTCTCGAGGCTTCTGTGTTCACTTGAACCCAATGTGCGACGTAGCGTATATAAATTCCAGGAAATGAGAAAAGAGGTTTTGCAATAGGCTTCCTTCTGGCTTGTAGCTTTGTCTGTGGAATTTAAGTCGGGTTACAGCATAAAAACAGAATAAGTCAAAGTACTTTATAAAAAATTTCTCTTAAAAAGAATCGATTTGGTTATCGAGCAGAATTGAACAGTGGTCTCCCTGGCATCTTAAATGGAAAATGTTCTAAAAGAAAGGAAGAATTGAAGGAAGAAAAATGTATTTACTTTTTGAAACACTTTTATTCTACATCGCTAAGTTAGTTAGTTATACATGTTTAATATTTATTTTATTTTAGATATTTAGGGATTAAGGATAATTGGTGCCCTTTGTCTTAAAGGCTCAATAAAAAACGCAATTTGTTTATTTCATACTCGCCCACACACAAGAGCTATTAAATACAAATTTTTTTATGTAAATGTCTAATTAAATTAGTTTTAGTTTTTTATTTAAAGACAAGAAGTAATGCTACTCTTTTTACCGTTTTCAAAAAAAATATGCGGCCAATTTTAAGCGCCGCCATCTTTTGAACTCGCTGTGACCGAGCAGCACTTTAGCCTTAGCTGAAATATATAAAATCGGTTTTTCAAATATGCAGTGATTCTAAATAAGGGATTGATTTAAACAATTTTTGATGCGCCGCTGGCTTAAAGAGTTTTGAAGTGCCGTGCCAACGTAAGAACTGGGTTCTACCATGTTTCTTCAGAGTTTCGAGATTTGTGGGATTGTACTGCGTAGGGATAACTTAAGGGACAGCCAGATGGTCATGGCTTTATCTAATTGGCTATTGATTCTAATCACGAATATATATTCTTTATAGTGTCGGAGATGCCCTTTCAAACCTGTTACATACTTTTCACGAATACAATATACCACTTTATCGAACGATTAAAGGGTATACAATAACGAATCGCTTAAATGTCCCATTTTAACAACCACAATGTATTCCTAAATTGCACGTGTAATGAGTACACAAAACGTAGTTGTCCACACTGATATGTACTCTTTATTTCTAATCTAAATTGTTAAATTTATGGTGCTTTTACCCCAGCTCCATTTCTTTAATAGCTGGATAACATTATTTAATGCGACCTCAAAATGCCGGCATTTGGGGGCTTCATTAACTGCTTCTTTTGGTTTGAGGGTCTAACGAGGCGCACAATCAGCCATTAATTACTGGAGTCAATGTGCCTAATACACAATAAGTGGCAGGAAATTCCATTAAGGGCAAGACAATCTTTGACATTGCCCCCTGACCTGAAGGGCTATTGAACTTGACCTGGTCTGGCCAAAAAGGTCGCAAAACAATTTGCGAGTGTCATCGACGTCGCGGCTTAGATTTCTGAAACCCGTCTTCGCTGAATGACGAGGTAAATTTATTAATAATAAAGCACCTTTTGTGCATAATTAGAAAGGTTTGCTCTTTGTCCTGAGCCAGCTTTCGAGCATTTGGTAATAAAAGGCAACGTGGGAGTGCTGGAGCATTGCAGCTTATTATTAAAGTTGATTCCTCGCAAATGCTTCGCCGTGCCGTCGACAATTGCCGTTTAGCGTTGCCAAGTCTACAATTATGCGCACCGGTAGTCAAATAAGCAGGTTGTGCCCCTCCCACGCCACCCCCTCCCCGAACAGAGTTGTTTTTGCTTTCCTCCGCTCGCAGGATGAGAATCCTGGGAGTGTAGTGCAAACATTTTGCAATTTTCAGTCCAACAATGGAAAGCAATTACAAAACAAACTCAGCGCTAAATGAGTGTGTGGCAACATGGCAAACAAAGTGTGATGAAAGAGAGGGGGTGTGGGCGGTGGGGGTTGGGTAAGGGGCGCCATAGGGGCGTTACGGGTGTTACTAGAGTACACATGACTGGGACTGTTGACGGGCGTGGGCAGTGCCTTGATTGGATACGGCTGGAATGATTCCCCTGGCAGCACCCACTCCACTTTGACCAAATTTATGAGAAGCAGAATCAAATTGATTGGTAATAATAAAGCTTAACGGATTTTGCAATTATCAAGTGCTCGCAATTCTATGCAAATCGAAATGCAAAGGAAAGTTTTCCCTTTCGCCTAATTGGTATATTTGAGTGCCAAAATAATAAATTTATGTTAATTGTTTTTCCTTAACTAAATATAAAGTATATTATAACATTATATTCCAATAATAATGACGTTAATTTCTTTAAACTTATTACTTATTTATACTTCATTATTATTATTAAGAAGAGTAAGAAGATCTCGACCTAAGACGCAGATTCATATTATTAGATATTTACATTTCTTCAAGACTCTTGTTTTTACAAATTAAGCAATTTAAAACACTTTAAAGGCTTTGCAAATCTATAAAGCTCTGTTGAACTCTTGCTGCCTAGTTGGTCCTTGCGTATTTCCATGTGTTTGTCAGTTTCGCATCTCTAATTGCCTTCTTGGTGTTGGGGCCCTTAAGCAAGCAAAAACAATTCCGCCTTGTGTATGGACTCAATATATCCGTAGGCGCACCGGCAACGGGTCGCGTTTCGCGTTTCCCCAGGTGGCTGGCCAGGCAAATTAAAGTCACTGAGCCCGCCAACTAAATATGCCATGAAATGTTGCCAACGGATGTCGTCCTTCTTGTCGTCCTACTGCAGTCGCAGAGCCAGGACCAGCTCCTCGTGCCGAGTTGTGGGGAAAGTTTGTGCTCGAGTCCCAGCGCCGTTTATTGTTGACTCAACTGGCTGCCATTTCCGGTATCCGGGCACCGGAGAAGGACGAAAAGGAGACGGAGGAGCTCCAGCTGGCGAGCTCGCAGCCCTCGCAGATAGTTTGTTTTATGATTGCGCGCCAACTAATTCGCCCTGCAATTTTGCAATTAAATTGTAGAACGTGCCGTGGGTATGCAAACTTCTTGTTTCAGTTTCTTTACTCCTTCTCCACCTGAAGTATATTAACAGTTTCTTGCTTAGTCGGGAGATGCAATTAGTCGAAGAGACTGAAACTTTAGCTGAGATCCATCAATCACGGGCTTATTCACCTGTCAATCGGAAGTTGAGCCTCTGTTGAGGCATTAACCTACGTCGGGATGTACATTGTGTTGAGTAGTAATCAATCACATATATGGATTTGCATGCTCTCGAGAGCACTAAGAGTCGCAATAGGTATTTGTATAAATGTCATGCTAAAAGTTTAATATCCGTTGTTGCTTGTCGCGCTTAACCTTGAAATTCCACAACTTATTGGATATACTGGGCGAGTTCCCCCTAGGGGCAGCTCTTCCCGAGTTGCCTGCCAACTGCCCTCGCTGGGTTACACCATTCCACTCGTCCTTACCACTTTCATTCAGTTACAACTTCAGCGTAACATTCCTTTTCACAGCAAGAACTGCAAATGACGTGCTATCCTTGTTAGCCGTCGACAGCAACAGTGAAGAATAAGAACACTGAGCTACAAACAAATAACTCTTAACTAGCGAGCAAGAGAACCGTTAAATCAATAAAAAGCAAAAACCAAAGCTTCCGGTACAAGTTGAAATACTTTTGTAACTGAATAAATTATATAAACATGTGAATGTATTAAATCAAGCAAATATAAAATGGAAAACAATTTATTCAGGTCTTACAAGATATTGTAAATAAAATTGTCAATAAAATGTATTGAGAAATATGCATACAAGCCATATAGAATAGACAATCACTTTTTTGAAGTTATATATAGAATTTCATTATTTAAGATTTAATTTTAAACACAACCAATGCTTTTAGCACACTAATTTATTTTGAACAGACAGATTAGAAATAGCATTTTCCAGCTTAATGTTACTTAAGCGATTGTTTGCGTGTTAATTTATAGTGTTCATAGTTGGCCATAAATTGCTTCACCCAAGCACACATATCGGTTGACCCATTAAATTGTTTAACTAAACATGCTATCTGAAAAACGGCAGCAACGAGTGGAGTGAAGCCAACAAATGCATAATTAAAATGCCAAAGGGAAACCAATTGTTGCTGCCACAAAATGTAGTTTCTCGTCTCCTTTTTTGTGTATGAAATGTGTTAATTAAATTGTCACTCACATTGTTTTGCGTTTAGCTGTTGTGCCATTACC